>NC_091199.1:33001167-33275785 GCF_040958095.1 Procambarus clarkii
CACGACACAGCCACCCCTGGCACCACCACCACCACCACGACACAGCCACCCCTGGCTCCACCACCACCTCACTGCCACCCCTGGCACCACCACCACCATCACCTCACTGCCAACCCTGGCACCACTACCACCTCGACACTGCCACCCCTGGCACCACCACACTGCCACCCCTGGCACCACCACCACCACCACAATGCCACCCCTGGCATCACCACCACACTGCCACCCCTGGCACGACAACCACCACCACAATGCCACCCCTGGCATCACCACCACACTGCCACCCCTGGCACGACAACCACCACACTGCCACCCCTGGCACCACCACCACCACCACAATGCCACCCCTGGCATCACCACCACACTGCCACCCCTGGCACGACAACCACCACACTGCCACCCCTGGCACGACAACCACCACACTGCCACCCCTGGCACCACCACCACCACAATGCCACCCCTGGCATCACCACCACATTGCCACCCCTGGCACGACAACCACCACAATGCCACCCCTGGCACCACCACCACCACCACAATGCCACTTCTGGCATCACCACCACCGCACTGCCACCCCTGGCACCACAACCACTATACTGACACCCCTGGAACCACCATCGCCACACTGCCCCCCCGGCACCACCACCACAATGCCACCCCTGGCACCACTACCACCACCACAATGCCACCCCTGGCACCACCACCACCACACTGCCACCCCCGGCACCACCACCACCACCACAATGCCACCCCTGGCACCCCTACCACCACCACAATGCCACCGCTGGCACCATCACCACCACACTGCCACCCCCGGCACCACCACCATCACCACAATGCCACCCCTGGCACTACCACCACCACCACACTGCCACCCCTGGCACCACTACTACACTACCACCCCTGGCACCACCACCACCACACTGCCACCCCTGGCACGACCACCACCACACTGCCACCCCTGGCACCACCCCCACCACATGGCAACCCAATGGCACCACCACACTCTTACCCATGGCACCACCATCACCACACTGCCACCCCTCGCACCACCACCACCACACTGCCACCCCTGGCACCACCACCACTGCCACGACACTTCCACCCCTGGCACTACCACCACCACGACACTGCCACCCCTAGCACCACCACCACCATCACATTGCCACCCCTGGCACCACAACCACCACACTGCCACTCCTGGCACCACCACCACCACATTACCACCCACTGGCACCTCCACACTGCCACCCCTGGCATCACCACCACACTGCCAACCCTGGCACCACCACCACACTGCCACCTATGGCACCACCACCACCACACTGCCACCCCTGGCACCACCACCACCACACTGCCACCCTTGGCACCACTACCACCACACTGCCACCCCTGGCACCACTACCACCACACTGCCACCCTTGGCACCACTACCACCACACTGCCACCCCTGGCACCACCACCACACTGCCACCCCTGGCACCACCACCACCACACTGCCACCCCTGGCACCACCACCTCCACACTGCCACCCTTGGCACCACTACCACCACACTGCCACACCAGGCACCGCCACACTGCTACCCCTGGCACCACCACCACCACACTTCTACCCCTGACACCACCACCACCACATTGCTACCCACTGGCACCACCACTCTGCCACCCCTGGCACCACCACCACACTGCCACCCTTGGCATCACCATCACCACACTGCCACCCCTGGCACCACCACCACCACCACAATGCCACCCCTGGCACCACTACCACCACCATAATGCCACCCCTGGCACCACCACCACCACCACACTGCCACCCCTGGCACCACCACCACAATGCCACCCCTGGCACCACTACCACCACCACAATGCCACCCCTGGCACCACCACCACCACCACAATGCCACCCCTGGCACCATCACCACCACACTGCCACCCCCGGCACCACCACTACCACCACAATGCCACCTCTGGCACCACCACCACCACCACACTGCCACCCCTGGCACCACCACCACACTACCACCCCTGGCCCCACCTCCACCACACTGCCACCCCCGGCACGACCACCACTACACTGCCACCCCTGGCACCACTCCCACGACATTGCCACCCAATGGCACCACCGCACTGCCACCCCTGGCACCACCATCACCACACTGTCACCCCTCGCACCACCACCACCACACTGCCAACCCTGGCACCCCCACCACACTGTCACCCCTGGCACCACCTCCACCACCACGACACTGCCTCCCTGGCACCACCACTGCCACGACACTGCCACCCCTGGCACTACCACCACTGCCACCCCTGGCACTACCACCACCACGACACTGCCACCCCTAGCACCACCACCACCATCACACTGCCACCCCTGGCACCACAACCACCACGACACTGCCCCCCATGGCACCACCATGACACTGCCACACTTGGAACCACCTCCACCACCACACTGCCACCCCTGTCACCACCACCACCACGACACTGCCACCCCTGGCACCACCATGACACTGCCACATCTGGCACCACCTCCACCACCACACTGCCACCCCTGGCACCACCACCACCACGACACTGCCACCCCTGGCACCACCACACTGCCACTCCTGGATCCACCACCACCACGACACTGCCACCCCTGGATCCACCACCACCACCACACTGCCACCCCTGGATCCACCACCACCACCACACTGCCACCCCTGGCACCACCACCACCACACTGCCACCGCTGGCACCACCACCACCACCTCGCTGGTGGTGCGGGTTAATTAGGTTAATTTAGGTTAAGAACAGTGTTGGAAAGTGTCTACTCTTGACTATTTTCAGTTGATTGACGATGGATAAAGTTAGTTATGAACAGTGTTGGATAGTTTCCTTGACAATTTTTTAGCTAAGAGAAAGGCCATTTTAGTTAAGAACAGTGTTGAACGAGGCTAATCCTGACTATTTTTAGTTGATTGAATAAAAAGTTTAGGTGAGAAATGACGAAAGAGACTATGTTTTTAGTTGATCGGCAAAATATTTTTTTAGTTAAGGAACGTTAAATAACATGTAAGGGAATGAACATGGTGAACATAAGGGGAATATGAACTTACACAGAAAACATGTAAGAAAAGTTGATGAACACAGTCAACATGCTGGGAATATGAACTTACAGAGAACATGAAGACATGATAAGGAACATAGGGAATACAAAGAATGAACAATGAACTTGTGAAGAACATAGAGAATATGACAAAGAATGTAGAAAACATGTAAGTGAAGGTGACAAACGAAGTGATCTTGTGGGGAACATGAACTTGTAGAGGAACATGAATATTGCCAAAGAACACAAAAAATATGGAAGACAGAATGAATATTGAGTATAAAAGTTGTACAGAGAACATGCGATGAACATGAAAACCATCCCACCTAACCTTCCTTCCTTCTTTTACTTTGTTTCTCCTACTCCTTCTCTCCCCCTTTTTCTCTCTATCTTCCTCCTTCTATCCCCCTTTTCTCTCTATCTTCCTCCTTCTATCTCCGCTTTTTCTCTCTATCTTCCTTCTTCTATCCCCCCTTTTCTCTCTATCTTCCTCCTTCTATCTCCCCTTTTCTCTCTATCTTCCTCCTTCTATCCCCCCTTTTCTCTCTAACTTCCTCCTTCTATACCCCCTTTTGTCTCTATCTTCCTCCTTCTATCTCCCCTTTTCTCTCCATCTTCCTCCTTCTCTTTCCCTTCTCTCACTCTCTCTCATTCTCTTTTTTTCTTTTTCTCAAATTCAAGTCTTAGTGCTCCCATGCTCTCACTCTCTCTCATTCTCTCTCTTCCTCCCCCTCTCTCTTACTCCTTGCTCCCACTCCCTTGCTCTCTTGTTTTTCTCAATTTCAAGTCTTAGTAGATCTGATTCTTAAAACTGTACTTACTAAGATAAAGAATAAACTTATATGTAAAAAACAAAGTAAAAGAAGGAAGGAAGGTTAAGTGGGATGGTGGGTTTAGGTAAAATATACGAAAAGGAGAAAGAAAACAACATCTGAATGGTTAGGATAAGGATAATATATTCAACAAATACGTCAAACACAATAAACAAATAAAGTACATCTGAAAGGTTAGGATAAAGGGTGGGGAATAAGAACATATGATAAAAAACCTAATAAATACACTAAGATCACAAGAGGTTAGGTTAAAGGGTGGAAGAATAAGAACAATTATAACAAACATAATAAATACAACTTATGAGCAACTTGATGAACTTTAACAAATAACCCTTGAAATGCAAAAATAACCATTTGAGAAATTAACCCTTGAAACGAATAATTGCCCATATATAAGAAAAATCTTTTGAAACGCTTAAATACCCAATCTTTAACAAATATCACTTGAAATGCATAAATGACCATATGAGAAATTAACTATTGAAACGAACAAATGAATATGAGACATTGATTGATGAAACACAAAAGGCAAGCTGGAATAATGTACGTTAGGATACATCAGTTTGGATATGTAAGGTTAAGTTAGGTAATTTACGTTAAGTTAGGTTAGGTTAGGTTGGGTTATCTTCTTGAGGTTATCTTGAGATGATTTCGGGGCTTTAGTGTCCCCGCGGCCCGGTCCTCGACCAGGCCTCCACCCCCAGGAAGCAGCCCGTGACAGCTGACTAACACCCAGGTACCTATTTTACTGCTAGGTAACAGGGGCATAGGGTGAAAGAAACTCTGCCCATTGTTTCTCGCCGGCGCCTGGGATCGAACCCAGGACCACAGGATCACAAGTCCAGTGTGCTGTCCGCTCGGCCGACCGGCTCCCTCCCGGGTAATTTAGGATATGTAAGTTAGGTTAGGTAAGTAAGGTTAGGTAAATTAAGTTAGGATAGGTAAGTTAGGTAAGGTAAGGTAAGTTAGGTTAGGTAATGTAAGTTAGGATAAGTTAGGTTAGGTAATGTAAGTTAGGATAAGTTAGGTAATTTATGTTAAGTTAGGATAAGTTAGGTAATTTATGTTAAGTTAGGTTAGGTTAGTTTGGGTAAGTTAGGTTAGGTTAGTTAAGTTAGGATAGATAGGTTAGGTAGGTTAGGTTAGGTAAGTTAGGTTAGGTTAGTTAAGTTTGGATAGGTAAGTTAGGTTAGGGTAAGTTAGGTTAAGCTAAGTAATTTACATTAAGTTAGGTTAGGTTAGGTTGGGTAAGTTAGGTTAGGTTATGTAAGCTAGGCTAGGTTAGGTTAGGTAGGTTTGGTTAGGTTAGTTAAGTTAGGATAGGTAAGGTAAGTTGGGTTAAGTTAGGTTAGGTTAGTTAAGTTAGGATAGGTAAGTTAGGTTAGGTTAGGTAGGTTTGGTTAGGTTAGGTAAGGTAAGTTAGTTTAGTTTAGTTAAGTTAGGATAGGTAAGGTAAGGGAAGTTAGGTTAGGTTAGTTAAATTAGGATAGGTAAGTTAGGTTAGGTAAGTTAGGTTAGGTTAAGTTAGGTAATTTACGTTAAGTTAGGATAGGTAGGTAAGGTAAGGTAAGTTAGGTTAGGTAAGTTAGGTTAGGTTAAGTTAGGTAATTTACGTTAAGTTAGGATAGGTAGGTAAGGTAAGGTAAGTTAGGTTAGGTTAGGTAAGTTAGGATAGGTAAGTTAGGATAGGTAAGATAGGTTAGGTAAGTTAGGTTAGGTAAGGTAAGGTTAGGTTAAGTTAGGTTAGTTAAGTTAGGATTGGTAGGTTAGGTTAGGTTATGTCAGCTAGGTTATGTCAGCTAGGTTAGGTAAGTTAGGGTAGGTAAGTTAGGTTAGGTTAAGTTAAGTTAGGTTAGTTAAGGTTGGATAGGTAAGTTAGGTTAGGTTAAGCTAAGTAATTTACGTTAAGTTAGGTTAGGTTGGGTAAGTTAGGTTATGTAAGCTTGGCTAGGTTAAGTTAGGTTATTTTAGGTAGGTTTGGTTAGGTTAGTTAAGTTAGGATAGGTAAGGTAAGTTAGGTTAGGTTAGTTAAGTTAGGATAGGTAAGTTAGGATAGGTAAGTTAGGTTAGGTAAGTTAGGTTAGGTTAAGTTAGGTTGAGTTAGGTTAGGTTGAGTTAGGTAATTTATGTTAAGTTACGATGGGTAGATAAGGTAAGTTAGGTTAGGTTGGGTAAGTTAGGTTAGATAAGATAGGTTAAGTTAGGTTAGGTAAATTAGGTTAGGTAAGGTAAGGTTAGGTTAGGTTAGTTAAGATAGGTAGGTTAGGTTAGGTTATGTCAGCTGGGTTAGGTAAGTTAGGGTAGGTAAGCTAGGTTAGGTAAGTTTGGTTGGGTTAAGTTAGGTTTGGTTTAGTTAGGTTAGGTTATGTAAGCTAGGTTAGGTTTAGGAACGTTATGCTAGGTAAGTAACATTAGGTAGGGAGGATAGGTTAGGTAGGTTTATGCAGTGTTGTTCAGAGAACAGTTTTAAGGTAAAGTGACTAAGAAAATATATTTTAACAGAAATGTAAGTTTGATATGAAAAACTGAACAAGTTACATTTTGGAGAGAAATTTTATGTCTGAGGTTGTCTTAGAGAACAACTCTGATGAACGAAGATATCTTAGAAAGCTTCTCTGATGAACGAAAGGTTACTTAGAGAATAACATTTGATGACTGAGATTAACTTTTTGTTGACTGAGATTAACTTTTTAATGTCTCTGGGAATAACTTTTATGACTTACAGAATAACTTTGATGAATGAATGTGACTTAGAAATTACCTTTGATGACAGAGAATAACTTTTGATGACTGAGAATGACTTTGATTTCTTAGAGAACAACTTTGATGACTTAGAGAATGACTATGATGAACGATGGCGAGTTAGAGATTACCTCTGATGACTCTAAGAATATCTTTGATGACTTTGATAATGACTTTTGTGAACATGAGTAATATTTTTGATAGCTCAGAACAACATTGATGTCTTAGACAATAACCTTGACTCTGGAAATACCTTTGATGACTGAGAATAACTTTGATGAACGAAGATGTTTTGGAAAGTTTCTCTGATGAACGAAGGTGTCTCTGAGAATAACCTTGATGACTTACAGATTAACTTTGATGACTTAGAGATTAACTTTGATGACTTAGAGATTAACTTTGATGACTGAGAATAGCTTTTGATGACTCTGAGAAAGACTTTGATGTCTCTGAGAATATCTTTAACGACTTTGAGAATAAGTTTGATGAACGATCATATCTTACAGAGCAACTTTGATGTCTCGAAGAATAACTTTGATATCTCGAAGAGTACCTTTGGTATGTTTGAGAGTGTCCTTGATGATTCGAAGAGTGTCTTTGTTGTCTCGAGAGGTGTCTTTGATGTCTCAAAGGATGTCTTTGATGTCTCAAAGGATGTCTTTGAGTGCAACTTTGATGTCTTTGATTAAGTCCGTGATGTCGTGAAGAGTGTCTTTGACTATATTTCTTACTTAACGACATATAATTTTAGTTACGAAAGTGCTGAAAAAGTTACATTTGACTATTTTTACCGAAGTGAAAGGTTAATTTAGTTAAGAACAGTGTTGGAAAGTGTCTACACTTGACTATTTTCAGTTGATTGACGATGGATAAAGTTAGTTATGAACAGTGTTGGAGGCTAATCCTGACTATTTTTAGTTGATTGAATAAAAAGTTTAGGTGAGAAATGACGAAAGTGACTATGTTTTTAGTTGATCGGCAAAAGATTTTTTTAGTTAAGGAACGTTAAATAACATGTAAGGGAATGAACATGGTGAACATAAGGGGAATATGAACTTACACAGAAAACATGTAAGAAAAGTTGATGAACATAGTCAACATGCTGGGAATATGAACTTACAGAGAACATGAAGACATGATAAGGAACATAGGGAATACAAAGAATAAACAATGAACTTATGAAGAACATAGAGAATATGACAAAGAATGTAGAAAAGATGTAAGTGAAGGTGATAAACGAAGTGATCTTGTGGGGAACATGAACTTGTAGAGGAACATGAATATTGCCAAAAAACACAACAAATATGGAAGACAGAATGAATATTGAGTATAAAAGTTGTACAGAGAACATGCGATGAACATGAAAACAGAAAATATGACTAGAATTTGTAGAGAACATCATGAGACTAAGAGAAAGATGATAGAAAAAATGGAGATAATTGTGAAAATATGAACTGAATGGGCAGTGAACATTTAAAGAACATGGAGTGAACACAGAAAACATGGATGAGAATACGAAGAACACAGTGAACATAGAGAAAATATGCAAATACAGTACGATTATTGAAGGTTTAGATAAGTTGGGGATGAGAAGGTAAGAGAGGGAAAGAGTAAGGTGAGATTTTTGACGGTGTGATTATTGCTTACTTGGGTAAACAAAAGGTATTGAAGGTAAGGTGTTATATTACCGTGTGAATATTACATACCTGAGTACAAAAACGGTATTAAAGACGATGATGTTCACTTTGATAGACTGGAGAGGGGCTTGATCTGAAATAATTTGATGAACATTGAACTACGGTGGAGGACATGAGCTGAAACTCGGTTAATGTCTTGATTTATTTTACTACGTAGAAATATAGTGATCTTAAATTTCAGGGGAATTGATCTGATAGTAGTGAATTCACAGGAGTGAACTTGGACAGAGGACAAGACCTAGAGTTTTGTAACACTATTTTTTCTTTATTTACTTAGTTAGAAGTACAATGGGTTTAAATTTCAGGAAAATTGATGGGTTATTAGCTGTTACGGCCCTACTGGTACGCAACCGGGTTCTTCTCTGATGGTAGTAGAGTTTGGGAATCCGGCCCCAAGTTAGTAGAGGCTTTCAAGGGGTGTGTTCCGTAACGCAAGTTAAATTAAAGGGGGAGGGATACAAATGTTCCAGTTTTTCTGATATATATTTCCACCACCATGTATAAATAAAGAACAGTCACACACGGGGATTATAACTACACAATTATGTACAGGTTCGTCTTCCTCCGAAGACACTGGATGCTCGACGGTGCTCACTCTGGGTAGCCCTGGTTCATTCTTCCGTGGCCCACGATGAATCCACTATGACTATGACGAATCTACCCTGGCCACAGGCCAGCCAAATCACAGTCCCACTGGGTGCTTCGTCGTGGAGGCCTTCAACCACAATCCAGCCTGTAGCTGGCAGGTACCGATCAGCTCCGCTGTGTAGGCCACTCCACGACCGATACTAGGGTTGCGAGCCCTAGGCAGGAGCCTCGTGTGACCCGCTGATCACTCTCCTCACGAAGCACCACAGTGGCTAGTCTCTTCCACCAGCCAGCCCCGGATAAGGCGATTCCCGACACTGCCACGCCTCAGGCAGGCTAGTACACTCTCAACAGTGTTCGTCCGGGTATTCGTTTGCCTTGTTCGGGTTGAATGTAGACACAGTAGTCGCTTCTGTATATATTTATTGAGTGAGGCTGTTATAAATAATAGTGTTTTGGTGGGCTTCTATGGGGGACTGGTACTATTAAGGGGTAAGGGTAGTTAGAAGACAGAGTATCAAATATGGGAGAGCTAAAAGGCCCGGCCCCCAAAATAAACTATCCACAGTAATAATACCATGTTACTAGACCATATATGTCAGTCTAAGGGTTGATCAATGCACTCCCACACAGGAAGAAGGGATACTCTATAATTCATGTACTTATTTATTAACCCCTTAACAACCCCCCATGTACACTCACACCAATAACAATAATAATAATAACTTTACCACACTACCTTACGTTAAAAAGCCTTGGTCCACTTAGGCAGGATACAAGGTTTACACTAAGAACAAGCTAGGGTAAAGTACTACTGGATAAGCACTGAAGCTGGATGCAGCTTAGGGTAGAGACACCACGTGGGACCCTAATACAAAACACAACACTTAGGGGTACCCAAAACACTGGCAAATACTACCCCCAGGTCTCACCAATCGTTACTACCAGAGTAGGCACACTTAAACACCATACAGTACTTAACTTAATGGTACAGGAACTTAAGGTAAGGGAAATAAGTAAGAGGAGAAGGGAGGAGAGTAGGGGTGCAGCCACGGAGTAGGTCTCGTCCCCACGAATGCCAGCCAGAGAAGAACGCTCCTAGTGACCAGCTAGGCCTCCCGCATGTCGTGGTGCCGGAAGGAGCCTAATTGATCATGCAGCTAAGCACATAAAAGATCTTCCCCTATGCAACGTATTGTTACTTTACAAATGATTGGAAAGTATTAGTAAGCAAAGTTGGTGCCTATGTTATTATTTAATAATCAACCCCCCAGCTCAGTCTTTAAATGCTCTTTGAGAAACAAGAATAGTCTTACGTCTGGCAGGGAAGATACAAACAATTGCCGCTCGTGATGCACTCAACTGTACTACCAGAAAGTTTAATAGCTCAATTTTGACCTCTGGTTTCCACTGGAGAACCCAGGGTCGTAACACTCCTCCCCCCTTCAGAGAAAAAAAAATGTGACTACTAGAATAGTAGTCATATTTTTTTGTAAGAGTATACAGAGAATAAGAAGAAAAAATATATGACAAAAAAAAAAAAACAATCAAAAAACAACAATTTCTCTGCAAGAAAAATACAAAGGAGTTCTCTGAAAGGAAAAAAAAAACATACACACAAAAAAAAACAGGGAAGTAAATAAATTGGACACGGAATATTTAATGTCACAGGAGAACCTAAAAAAAAATAACTAAAGTATGACAGTTGGTAAATGGCTTCCTGTGGCTCAGATGAATGTTATTCAGGCAACCGGGACAGAGCGTCGGCTATCACGTTGAGTCGGCCCGGTAGGTGGGTAATGGAAAGATTGAAGTCCTGTAGGTACAACGCCCACCTGAGGATGCGTTTATTCTTACCCTTCATCTGAGTCAGGAAGACTAGTGGGTTATAGTCCGTGTACACTTCCACTATATTACCTGTGAGGTAAACTTCGAACTTTTTACATGTTAACACTAGCGCCAACGCCTCTTTTTCTACCACTGAATAATTGCGTTGCGCCTTGTCAAATTTCACAGAGTAATAATATACTGGGTGTTCCACCTGATCATCCCCAGTTTGCAACAACACTGCACCAGCACCCGAGTCAGACGCGTCAACATGAATTTTAAACGGTCGGTCGAACCTTGGACTAGCAAGCACTGGGGCGGAAGCTAAGATCAATTTCAAATTTTTAAATTCCTCTGCACAGTCTGATGATCACTTAAATTTAACGGCTTTCCGCAACAAGTCTGTGAGAGGAGTGGCAACACTGGAAAAGTTCTGACAAAAGCGTCGATAGTACGCACACATACCGATAAATCTTTGAACGTCCTTTTTAGACTTTAGTACCGGATACTCCAGAATGGCACTGATTTTATCTTGCCGAGGTAACACTTTTCCTTGGCCCACTTCATAACCGAGGTACGTCACTGTGCCTTGGCCAAAATGACACTTTTTAGCATTTAAGGTAAGATTTGCCTTTTTCAAGATTGCGAACAACTGGCATAACCTAGCTATGTCGTCAGCCCAATTACTGTCAAAGAGCACGATATCATCTAAATACGCCCGACAATTTGGCACCTTAGCGAGCAGAGAGTTCATGAGTCTCTGGAACGTGGCAGGAGCATCACGCAAGCCGAACGGTAACACTTGATACTCAAAAACACCCTCGGGTGTCACGAACGCAGTTAGTTGTTTAGCACGTTCAGTGAGTGGGATTTGATAATACCCCCTCGAGAGGTCGAATTTCGAGACGTACTTCGCATTTCCCAGCTCGTCGATGCAGTCCTCGAAGAGGGGCAGCGGATAGGCATCCACAATGGTCACCTTGTTGAGCTGCCGATAGTCGGTGCATAATCGCCAGGAGCCGTCTGGTTTAGGGACCAAGAGGCAGGGCGAGCACCAAGAGCCCTGGCTCGGCCGGATGAGGCCGTGCTGGAGCAAGAAGTCGACCTCCTTCCGTACGATGGCCTTCTTTTCTGGACTCATCCGATAGGGTTGAAGGCGAATGGGAGTGTAGTCCGTCAACTCGGCATCATGGCAAATGGCATCAGTCTGGGTCGGGACCTCCCCGAACAGACTGGAGAATTCATCAACCAACGACTGCACCTCTTCACGTTGGGCCATCTGCAAATGGGACAGTCCCTCCACAGCATTCACATAACTAGAATTATTGAAAAATGAGATTAGTTGGGTCCCCAGAACAATCATCCCCTCCCTCACTGGAAACGGAAACATTGGTTAGTGCAATGGGCCTGGGGCCCTGGAACTTCTTCAGCCGATTTACATGTACGAGCATTACCTGGTTACGTTTGTCAGAGTGCCTCACTTTGTACGTGAGGTCCCCCGTCTTTTCTGTCACAATGTAGGGGCCTTCGTACTTGTGGGACATAGTGTTCCCTAGTCGAGGCTTTAATACCAGGACAGGGTCGCCAGGCTGAAATACCCGTAACTTAGCCGTAGCATCGTTTCGGTCTTTCATCTTTTCTTGGGCCTTCCCAAGATACTTTAGTGCCGCCGCCTTGCAGTCCTTGAGTCTCTGGTGGTGTTGCGCAAAGAAAGCCGAACCTTCGGTTAACGTTACGTTCCCTAACAGATTCTCCTGTAACATTTGCAAGGGTCCACGAACTTTATGGCCAAAGACTATCTCAAAAGGAGAAAAACCCAGTGAACTTTGTAATCCCTCTCTAGCCGCAAACAAAACATATGGCAAATTCTCATCCCAGAAGGTGAGGGAACTCTCGCACGATGTCTTCAACATCTGCTTCAGAGTTAGATGGAAACGTTCAATTACCCCCTGACTCTGTGGATGGTATGGGCTGGAAACCTTATGAGTTATTCCACGGTCCTTACAAAATTGCTCAAAAATATCAGACTTAAAGTTAGTACCATTGTCAGTTTGCACGACCCGAGGCAGTCCAAAAGTGGAAAAAAATTGCAACATACGAGCAACAACAGTTTTTGCTCGGATGTTCCTTACAGCAAAAGCCTCTGGGTAACGAGTAGTGATACACATCATCGTGATTAGGTAAATATTACCAGACTTAGTTCTAGGTAATGGTCCAACACTGTCCATTACCACATGAGAAAATGGTTCCTCTGGCACGACAATAGGCCTTAGAGGAGCTTTAGGTGGAGTCTGGTTTGGTTTCCCAACCAGTTGACAAACAATACATGCATTACAAAATTTTGCCACATCGCTTTTCAGCTTGGGCCAGAAAAAATACTTTAAAATTTTGTGATACGTAATACAGAGCACCACTTGGTTTCCGAACTTTAGTTATCCGAAACTTCCAGTTTCCCGATTGGGATTGGGGAGTCATGCTACCCGAACAAAGTTCGGGTAGGAAGGGGTCCACCAAGCGTCACGCCGGCTTGTGGTGGTGGGTGGGAGATGGTCCAGGGTGCCCACTGTGACTTCACAGATTCACGGCCTATTATTCCTATTACAGTATTTTGAATTGCCATAAGGCTGGAATGTTCATTCTGTGCTTTTGTTTTACATATCTGCACAATCAAGAAACATCTGTGCACCATGTTGGCTCCAAATGGATGCATTGCGTCATTGATGGCTGACCAGTGGGTGGATGGACGATGGAGCTTAGGTGGGAGGCAGTATGAGGGGGGGGGGGAAGAATCAGTGAGAGAGGGGGATAATTAGTCAGAAAGGGAGGGAGAGAGAGATGCTAGGAGGGAGGGGGAGGTAGGGAGAGATGTTAGGAGGTAGGGAGAGATGCTAAGAGGGAGGGGGAGGTAGGGAGAGATGTTAGGAGGTAGGGAGAGATGCTAAGAGGGAGGGGGAGGTAGGGAGAGATGTTAGGAGGTAGGGAGAGATGCTAAGAGGGAGGGGGGAGGTAGGGAGAGATGTTAGGAGGTAGGGAGAGATGCTAAGAGGGAGGGGGAGGTAGGGAGAGATGCTAAGAGGGAGGGGGAGGTAGGGAGAGATGTTAGGAGGTAGGGAGAGATGCTAAGAGGGAGGGGGAGGTAGGGAGAGATGTTAGGAGGTAGGGAGAGATGCTAAGAGGGAGGGGGAGGTAGGGAGAGATGTTAGGAGGTAGGGAGAGATGCTAAGAGGGAGGGGGAGGTAGGGAGAGATGTTAGGAGGTAGGGAGAGATGCTAAGAGGGAGGGGGAGGTAGGGAGAGATGTTAGGAGGTAGGGAGAGATGCTAAGAGGGAGGGGGAGGTAGGGAGAGATGTTAGGAGGTAGGGAGAGATGCTAAGAGGGAGGGGGAGGTAGGGAGAGATGCTAGGAGGTAGGCAGGAAGGGACGGAAGTAGTGAGAATTAGGGAGGGAAAGGCAAGCTGGCAGGCACAGGCAGACAGGCACAGGAAGACAGGCAGGCAGGCTGGCTGGGAAGGGGGCAGGCAGGCAGGCTCGGGTAAGGAAGCGGTCAGCCAAGCGTCGTGCCGGCCCGTGGAGTTGGTGATGGTTTAGTTTGCTCACTGACCGTGTCGGGCGCCGCCGGCTACCCTGTGACGTCACAGACTCACGGCCTATTGTTCCCATTGTTTGAATTTGTCACGAGACTGGAGTGTTCATTCCGTGACTTTGTTTTACATATCAGCACAATCAAGGAACATCCGTGCACCATGTCGGCTCCAAATGCACGCATTGTGTCAGTGAAAGCATCTACAAGTGGGTTACGTAAAAGAAAGAGGTCAGTGATGACATTTGAAAAGAAAGTTGAAATAATTAAGAAGGTGGAAAGCGGTGTCCCGAGAAGTGTCGTGTACGCTGAGTATGGCATTAGTAAAAGTACTGTTTTTGATCTTCTTAAGGCTAAACCTATCATTTTTTACTATTTCTCTAGAAGTGAAAGTGATAAAGCAATACGAAATAGAAAGGTAGTAAGTAAAGCAAAAGTGGAGAGTGTTGATTACGCACTGTGGGAGTGGTACAAACAGAGACGTGAAGTGACGAAGAAGCCAGTGGCAGGCTGGCTCCTCGCAAAGTTCAGCAAAATTTTGAGTGCATTCTGGCATTTATGGACACGAGTTACATCGAGTTTGAAACTAAGGACATGATGACTCAGTACAATTTGTATATGAAGTTTTTAAAAACAAGAGCCAAGGGAATGAAACAAATGTCAATTACAGAGTCTTTTGCAATGGCTTCCAAGAAAGCTCGCATTGCATCACCAGCACCTGGCACATCGCATGTTGACCCAGTCAACCCAACAACTTCAGTCAATCCAACACCATCAACATCCACCACCACCTCTTCCATGTAAATAACTATGCTTCATCAACATCGATCATCAACATAAGCGGATCAGGACTTCAATTATTGGTGAGTACAAACAAAATACGGTCACGCATTTACGCTATGAATCTGTCGATTTTTTCCCTTAGATTTTTTCCATATAATTTTTTTATTTTTTCCTCCATTTCTCGTGTACGAACTTACATGTTAACCGACGGGTCTCGTCCCCAAGGGGTTCGGAAACCAAGTGGTGCTCTGTATTTATACCTTGATGTCCCCCCATAGGATCATCATGAGCAGCTGCCAAAACTCTTTCTCTATAGCAGGTCGGCAACATAACCTGGTGGACTACCTCCCACTCATTTGACAAGGGAGCACTCTGTGGTCTCCATTTTCTCATCAAAATCCGATCATTGTAGTAGTACCCAGTTGCTGCGTCTACAATTTCCTCCATAGAGACAGCTGTCTCATGACAATCTGCAAGAGTGGGGTCAGCTTTCTGTAACTCACTGAAGGAGGCATCTAGGCCTTGGTCAGATGCCATTGGCCGAGGCTCAACAGTGTTCTCCTCCACCTCCCCACTACTCTCGGTAGATGGCGGTGGCAGGCTCTCCACAATGTCCTCGGCCACGTCATCGAGTCGGGCCATGAATGTGTCCGCGAGGTCCACTTGATTTTCACCACTCGAAAAGCTCCTCGTGTCCTCGGGATTTACCACCTTGGCAAGCACAGGGCTGCCCTTACATTTAAGTCCCATAGACCTGGTCACTGCGCACGCAGGGTACACAACATTATCCTCTGCGGCAGGTGGATCCAGGCAAACCTTAGGGGTAGGCAACATAATAGGCAGTCTGGAGTCCCCTACCTTATCCCCTGCTAAATCATTACCAACTATTACATCAACATTAGGGAAAGGTAGGTATGAAGTGACTCCGACTGTACAAACACCCTTGTGGAAATCAGATTCCAGGGTAACCTTATGGAGGGGTACTGCTCGAGTATCACTAGTGACACCCTCGACCAGTACCACCTCTCCAGTGTCGAGAGTGTTGGCACCTTGCAACGCACTCTCTAAAATTAAAGTCTGGATGGCACCGGTGTCTCGGAAGATCACCACGTTCTTCCAGGAAGAACCCTCAGACAAAAGTAGTCTCCCTTTCGATAAGAATGGGGTAAGCAAGTCCAACCACTGTGGGTTGGAGGTCTTACTCCCTAACCCTTCCGAAGGCCTCAAGCCCTGTGTCACAACTAGAGCATTGGGTCTTTTTTCCGGGTACAGTTGCCAACAACGGCTAATAGTGTGGTTTGGACGATTACAGTGACCACAAAAACGTCGGGGAGAAGAGACATTACTAACAGAATTACCCTTCGGTTCACCCTTAGGTGCCATGGGGCTAGACACTTTAACAGGGTTAGTTATGTCTGAAACAGAAGGTGCATTAGGTAAAGGGTTAGAATGAGCTGGTCTGGACTGGCTGTGGGTATAAGTTTTGCTACTCTGTGGGGTATAATTATTTTTATTGGGCCTTTTGCCTGCCAATTGGTAGTTTTCTGCCAACTTGGCCAAATCCCCTATTTTAGAATTTACCTCTACCCTTCCTCTAATGTAATGTGAAACATTCTCTGGCATAATATCTATAAAATGCTCCATTAAAATTAAGTTCCTGAGAGCCTCGTATGTTTCGGCTTTCGCTGAGCAACTCCATCTATCAAAAAATCTAATTTGATCATTAACAAATTCAGTGAGCGGTTGGTTGTGAGTAGGCCTAAGGTTGCGATAAACTTGGCGGTGAGCTTCAGGAGTAATTTCATATGCTCGCAAAATACATTCCCTGACTTTATCATATTCAAAACACTCGTCGTCAGGCATGTTTATAAAAATATCTTGTGCTTTACCCCTAAGTCTTCCCTGTAGGATTTTCACCCACTCTTCCTTTGGCCAGTTCATGGACATGGCCAATCTCTGAAAATGGTTGAAAAACCTTTCAGGGTTCGACTCGGAAAATTCAGGCAAATTATGCTTTTTCTCATAATGCCTGGGGTTTGAATCCCCGGAAGGTGGAGGTCCAGTGGCATTCACTCTAATTCTAGCCTCCTCGGTTTTGAGTCTTTGCTCCTCTAATTTTATTTTTGCTAACTCTAGAGCTAATTCTCTATCCCTATGAGTTGCACTTTCTGCTTGGCTAGGCTGGCATAAAGGTATATCACTTGCCAATAGTTCTTTATCAATACAATGTTGTAATATTTCATTCACCAAGGTCCACTTTTTATCCGCGACATTTAATTCTAGGTCAAATTCCTTGCCTAACAATACTAAATTAGACTTGGTAAGTTTCTTTATCTCTACTGCTGAAGGCTCCATTGCCAGTCTCTGCATTTCAGATGACATCACTAATAATTTTAACTCCCAGCCAAAGAAAAAATTAAAAAATAAAAATTGGAAAAAAAACAAAAATTTGCACGGCCCCTAACACAAGGCCCACACTTACCTTAATCGTAAAGGGATCCAGCTGGGTGTCCAGTCAGTGCAAGAATGTCCTTTGCCAGATGAGCTGGACCCTAGGCTAGCACACAACCGTTCTGCGGAAAACAAAAAATTTTAGTTTTGGCACTCAAGAATCTAATTTTTTACACTTATAATGTTCATCCCGGACTGGCCAACCACTTGTTATAAATAATATTGTGTGGTGGGCTTCTATGGGGGACTGGTACTATTAAGGGGTAAGGGTAGTTAGAAGACAGAGTATCAAATATGGGAGAGCTAAAAGGCCCGGCCCCCAAAATAAACTATCCACAGTAATAATACCTTGTTACTAGACCATATATGTCAGTCTAAGGGTTGATCAATGCACTCCCACACAGGAAGAAGGGATACTCTTTAATTCATGTACTTATTTATTAACCCCTTAACAACCCCCCATGTACACTCACACCAATAACAATAATAATAATAACTTTACCACACTACCTTACATTAAAAAGCCTTGGTCCACTTAGGCAGGATACAAGGTTTACACTAAGAACAAGCTAGGGTAAAGTACTACTGGATAAGCACTGAAGCTGGATGCAGCTTAGGGTAGAGACATCACGTGGGACCCTAATACAAAACACAACACTTAGGGGTACCCAAAACACTGGCAAATACTACCCCCAGGTCTCACCAATCGTTACTACCAGAGTAGGCATACTTAAACACCATACAGTACTTAACTTAATGGTACAGGAACTTAAGGTAAGGGAAATAAGTAAGAGGAGAAGGGAGGAGAGTAGGGGTGCAGCCACGGAGTAGGTCTCGTCCCCACGAACGCCAGCCAGAGAAGAACGCTCCTAGCGACCAGCTAGGCCTCCCGCACGTCGTGGTGCCGGAAGGAGCCTAATTGATCGTGCAGCTAAGCACATTAAAGATCTTCCCCTATGCAACGTATTGTTACCTTACAAATGATTAGAAAGTATTAGTAAGTAAAGTTGGTGCCTATGTTATTATTTAATAATCAACCCCCCAGCTCAGTCTTTAAATGCTCTTTGAGAAACAAGAATAGTCTTACGTCTGGCAGGGAAGATACAAACAATTGCCGCTCGTGATGCACTCAGCTGTACTACCAGAAAGTTTAATAGCTCAATTTTGACCTCTGGTTTCCACTGGAGAACCCAGGGTCGTAACGGAGGCAAACAGGTGTATAACTGGCCAACCGAGGTCCACCTACTCTGAGTCTGTGAGGAGAACTGAGGCTGCTGGGAGCAATGGCTGGTGCTCCTCTGTCTGGCATGACGTCAGAGGCCTACTTGCCTGTGATTGGTTATATTTCAACTGACATAGAATTTGAGTATAACACCGCTCGTACACGCTACCAAGTCGACGTCCCTTGTCGACAAACTCTGGCTAGCTATATAGTTACAATGATTCTGAAAGGACCTCGGTGGCATTCAATAATGGCTTACATGTGAAATTTGCATAATAAAACATTGACAGAAGATTCGGTGTGCGTAATACTAACAACTCGGCATATGCACCAAAAAAAAATTCATCATAATAGGTGAAAATCATGGTAACAATGCTTTGATTAAACCAGAGTATTAAGAGCATGTGGATGTCTACTGATCAGATATGAACAATACAACTCAAGGTATTGCCTAAACAAAATTATTAACATGTGTCAATGGCATGTACTTGAAAACCATACAAAATTAAACAATTATTACATTAATGGAACAAAGTTCTGACCTAACAACCACAAATGAATTTTAAGATTAGATAATGATTTTTTTTTCTTTGACACTGAAATATACAATATATTTACAAGACCAATGTACAATATATTTAATGTGCAATATATTTACAAGCTATATACAAGACCTGGAACAAGAAGACTAACATCTGCGTGATAGCAGTCAGGATTCACTGGCCTCAATGTGGTTGCTAGAACATTAATGAACTCTTATGACAAGCACTGTAAAAATACAAATGGTAGGAGACTTAACAATGGCATCTAATTTATAACAAAATAAAGTTGAGAAAAACTATACATTATATATAATGGTAATAATAAGACAAATGTGGTAGAAATACTGCAAATTAATTTTTTTTTTTTCAAAACAAACAGAATAACTGCAGAGTGCACTCAATTATAAATTCTGTGGATATCTACATCTAGCTCATCCAAAGCACTATACAACTCTGGCTCTGACTGAAGGTCCGGAACAGATGAAACTTCATGTGAAAAACTATCATCTTGAGAGATATCCTCGTTAACATCTAGCCAATGGACATGTAGTGAGTGCACGGTTGAAACGAGAGGTCTAGATCTAAGATTATAAGTGCTAGTATGGGGTTGCTGAACATCAAGTGGTCTGTCAACCACAGAAGGTGGTGTCCGAGTAGGAGTATCTGTCTGGGTAAGTTCATTGTCATCTTCCTCATCAGTCTCGTAAACAGTCATTTTAGCTAACTTCATGTGGTCTAAATGTTCATTTATATACTCTCCTGTTAACAAGTTCTTAAGTCTGTATTTGTTACCTTTAATAAGCTCGATTACCTTATATGGACCCAAAAATTTCTTAGATAACTTATACATAGGACCAGACCTGTGTTGGTTAAGTATCATTACTACAGATCCAATAGTTATTTTACTGGGTTTAACTCGTGCATTCCTTGCTAGAGTGAACTCGAATGTAGCTTTGGACAGTTGTTCTCGTACTTTCTTGAATACTAATTGCATCTGTCTACGCTTCACTTGAACAAAATCATCTACGTTATATAAGGGAGTAGGAGGTACGTTAATCAATTCATTAGGGAGGATCTTATCTGTACCATAAAGAATAGCATGAGGTGTGTCACCTGTAGAAACATTAATTGAAGAATTTATAGCACACTGAATTAAGGGTATAAAATCATCCCAATTGTTGTAATCAAAATTCAACGTGACTCTCAAGGCATCTAACACTTTCCTGTTAGTACGTTCGGCTAGTCCATTACTTGCTGGATTATAAGGCATGATGCTACATTTTTTGATGTTATATAAATCACACAAGCTAGTTAAAATACTATTACTGAATTCTGGACCATTATCTGAAAGGATTACTTTAGGCATACTATATCTACAAATTATTTGGTCATGGAATGCACTGGCTATAGTTTCTGCTGTTTTGTTCGGGATAGGAACTAGTTCGCAAAACCGTGAAAAATTATCGACCATTACAAGCAAATGTTTGTTCCCTTTCTCTGTTTCCGCAAAATTTGTCAATAAATCCATCGATATTTGTTCCCAAGGAGCTTTAGTTGCTGGGTACACCTGAATTGGATTAGGTCCTGAAACATGTCCCTTGTGCTGTAAACAAGTTAAACATCTGTCAACATAATGAGCAATCTCCTTAGCCATTTTTGGCCAAAAATACTTCAATCGACCTTGTTGGAGTGTACGATCCTTTCCTGGATGTGCACTTGCAGGAGCATCATGGATAATTTTTAACACAGTTGGTACCAAGACAGCTGGAACAACTAACTGACAACATTTCCTCGGGGCTGTCCCTAGCTTTACTACTCTACACAGTAAATTGTCCAACATAACTAGTTCTTTCAATGGTACTGGCGGTTTATGAATCGGGCGAGTGTTTTGCTTAGTCAAAAATTTAATGACGGGTGCCCATATGGGGTCTTGTCTTTGTTCCGTTTCTACTACTGTAGCATCTAATGCTGGGTAATTTAACTGAATCGTAGCTACGTGTCGAGAAAACGCATTGGCTACAACATTTTGCTTCCCTGGAATATATCCAAATGTGGGATTGAATTCTTGAATTGTGAGCAAATATCTAGGAAACTTTCCAACTGGATTCTTATTTTTGAACAAGGGAATTAATGGTTGGTGATCTGTAAGAACATGAACTGGGTAATTATAAATTGTATCCTTGAAATGTTTAAGTGCCCAGACAACTCCCCAAACAAAGGGTTCATCTTTTCTTTGCAACTTGTAAAGTGGAGCGGCTATAATAGAAAATCCAGCAATAAATGAACAATAAAATCCTACAAGACCTGTGAACTGTCTTACGGCTTCTGCGGTACGAGGTGTTGGAAAATCACGGGCAGCAATAATTTTTGATTCATTCAATGTAATACCTGAAGGTGTAACTGTATGACCTAGGAAATTAATCTTCTGCTTTAAAAATGAACATTTTGCAAACTATATTTTTAAATTAGCTTCAGCGAGCTTTGCAAGTACTTTTTCAAGGTTCTAGAAATGAGTCTGAACATCTTACGACATGATTATGAGATCATCAAGGTAAACTAGAAGAGTACTTCCTATCAATCTACGAAATAGATTTGTCATGAGCCGTGAAAAGGTTATTGGACTACTATGCAAACCAAACGGCATTCTTTTGAAATGAAAATGACCATTGGGAGTACTAAAGGCTGTCAATTGTTTACTTTCCTCATCAAGGGGGATTTGCTAGAATCCCTGCAACAAATCTAACGTTGAGAATACTTTGTTTTGACCAATACTTTGCAACAAATCATTTAGAACTGGAAGTGGGAAACGATCAGGTATTGTTACTCTATTAAGCTTGCGATAATCGATTACAGGTCTCCAAGTCCCATCTCGCTTTGGTACAAGAATCAATGGAGCGTTCCATGGCGAATTACTCGATTCAATTACATCACTCTGTAACATTTCCTCTACAAGTCTATCTGCTTCTGCTCTCTGAGAATGGGGAAGACGGTAAGCTGGTACATAAATAGGCGTAGTTCCTTGTTCAAGGGGAATTTTATGTGTAATAAGAGGAGTGAGACCTAATTTTTCTCCTGGTAGAGCAACAACAGCTCTATTCCTGTTCAAAATTTCTAAAAGCTGAGCCACAGAGTCAGGAAAATCAGTAGGACTGAGGTGTTGCGCTTGCACCTCTGGCTGAGATCCCTGTTCTCCTAGTGTGAGTGTACAAACAGTATGATCCATGGAGACATCGTCCACAACTCGCACCGGTAACGAGTAATGGGCAAAATCTACAACATGGGTACCAGACTGGAGATGGATGTCGGCATTACTAGTGTTTGCAATAAATATTGTAACAGTACCATCCTGCACTGTGTGCCAGGAGGGTTCAACAAATGTACCATTCACTTTACATGTTTCACTTTCCGCAATCACATCCGACAACTCAGGCACTCCCTGAACCTTAACTCTTATTCTGGTGAGAGAATGAGGGTGAAGCACAGTGTCAGTAGCCGTGGAACCACTGACTTCAGAGATGGAAGCTGCCAGGCGAGCGAGACAAGGAGAATCCATTAGGGCGTCCCCTTCCAGAAAGTCCCAATACTCATTCTCCTTAACAACTGCACAACTACTATGCTTCAATCGAGTGCTTGTTTTCTCGGGTATGCTACCACGACAATGATCTGACAAACCTACGCTAGCAAGGCGGGTGTCAACAAAATTAACGTAATCTGATTGAAGGTTGAACTCGTGGCCCTGTCGATCCATGCTACACAAGGGTATGACGTGGTCTTTGATACTTATGTTCCAACGATGGGGAAACAATGCAATATTTTCATCAGTCATGGTGTACAGACCTAAGAGAATGTCTCCAGGAAAATGAATAACGTCAACAACTAAACATGTTATAGACAATGTGACATCATTGAACTTGAGTGGGAGGTCAATTTCACCCTGAACTTTTACTTTATTTCCTGAAATACCACTTAGAAAAGGTATGTGTAACTGTTTTAAAATAGTAGGGTGCTTACTTTCAATGTCTCTAAGAGCTGAGGGCTTGACAATATTAATTTTTGCACCTGAGTCAAGAAAAACTTTTAAAACTCTACCATGTACAATGGTTGAGACAAGGGGACCATCACTTGAGACTGGACAAGTTACTACTTTTGACTTATGTTGTCTGGGATATCTGCGTCTTGTTTGTGTCAAATTTACTGTGGATCCGTCAACATCTACAACTGGTCTAGAGTCAGTGTCCTCCTCTGTCAAGTGTCCAAATCTATTATGGGTAGCTACTGAATACACAGGGAGGGCACTAGGATTGGCTAGCTTGAATTGGTTAGCGGATGGCCTTGGGGGTTTCCCGACGACATGGAGTGAGCATTCTGAGCTCCAGCATTCTGTGATCGAGTATTATAATTTGAAGTTGCATTATAACTGGGCTGGGAGTTGTGATTACGTGAGTTCTGATAATGTCTTGGACGCTGTGTGCCTCGCAAAGACTGACCATGGGAGTTACGAGGTGGAGATGTCCTTTGCCTAGCTCTACAATCCGCAGTGTGGTAACCAACTTGTTTATGGTACGTGCAATACGGGAGCCTAGAATGATTAGATTGACGAGGGGACCGAGAGAATTGTCTAGGAGGTGATGATCTAGGGGCGGACCAACAGTCCCTTGCGAGGTTGTTACTCTTACCACAATGCCAACATGAGGGAGTGGATGGTTGTGGACTATGGCGTTTCGGCAATTTATGAGGCGGCGAATTTGACTGGGGGCTACGAGCATGGGTACGCTTCTGCGACCAAGAGTTTTGAGAATTTGTGGGAGGATGCTAAGAGCTTGTTACTACATTTACAGTATCAGAGGGTGGCAACAGTTGAGCACTTCGAGGAGCTAGTTTATCGGCGGCATTGTTAATAGCCTCAAACACTTCACCAATTTCATGTTTAACACCAAAATTTTGTTGCTCAACGATTGGTTTAGTATACTCAGGGGCAAAATGCATTAAAGTACCAAATGCTATCATTTTGGCCATAGCCTCAGGGGACAGATTATTATTTTTATCTAACCAAGTCGAATTATTCATAGCAGAAACTAAGGCATACAGATACTGATCGAGACGGCTAGTAAATGCATTAAACGATTCACCAGGCTGCATGGTGGCATTGGCATTTTCTTAACTAACCTATACGGGTCAAGGTCTCCTTTATTAACAAAGCGCCGGCGAAAGAAATCCTTAAATTCGGGCCAAGACTGGAGGCTAACAATGGCTTTCTCGTCAACAACGAAACGTGCATCACCTTTGGTTGTGTCTACAGCTGACCGTGCAATTGCTAAGTATTCAGCATCAGTAGGTTTAGAAAAACGTGCAACAGTTTTCGCTTCAACCTTACTAAACCATGATTCTAATAAGCGCGATTCCCCAGCAAAAAGAGGAATAGCCATTTCCTGAGCTGATCTCTGGCCATTGGGATGAGCAACTGCTCCTGTTGAGTCTGAAGGGGTTTCAACAGTGGTAGGCATTGTCACAGCCGTGGAAGTAATATTTGAACGCAGATTATAATTAAGTGCACCTGGCATCAGAAATAGTATACACAAAAATAAACACTCAAAAAAATATCAACTTGGCTAAAGTAAAAGAATGGCAGAAATAAAACTATTAAATTGGGCTAGGCAAGAAAATAATTAAGAACAAGCAAATTGTAAACTAATTTTAGCAATCTTTCATTAAAAAAATGACTGGAATTAGATGTATGTAAATTAATTAAATCAGACTAAGCACAGCAATTTAGAATAAAAACTGGGAAATGCAATTGCAAAATTTCATTAAAAGATTCAACACAACAAGTGGCAATGCAAGAAATATGGATGTAGCACAGAAACTGACACAGGAATGTATATAACTGCTATGGTAAAAATTTAAAATAAAATGCTTAAAGGATAAATTTCAAGTTAGGTCTGGAGAAATATAAAAAAATTTCTATGTTCTATTGTCTATGGAAATCTCAAAAACAAATTTCTATTATGCAAAATAAACTGCTAGAAACAATTATTTCTTACTTCTCTCACCTTTGAATTCACTAATGACACTAGTAACAATTAATGAATAACGGAATCAATGCAGGGAATATTGAAAGGACTCAGAGAAACTGTGGGCCTGGAGCACTAAACCGGCTCCAATATTTAACAAGTCACTGAAAGGTTAATTCATAAGATATTTTGGATATATTTACGTTAAACCTCATTAAATCACAGCACACGATATTTTAGTTCATAATTACTTAACTCAGGGCTGCAGGATTTGCAATATAACAGTGGCCAAACGAAAAACGGTAACGAGACGTGTGAAGTGGACCATGTGAGGGCTTGTTTACAAACTGGTGCGATGGCAGCGCTCCTGGCGGCGGTGGCACGAAGCTCCGTGGAGACCCCCAAGCTCGGAATTGATGTTGGGAGCACGAAGATAAACTCTGAGACGACGATATTGCGACGATGGCGGTGGAGAAACACGGTTGGGAGACAGGAGTTCACACAAAATGATGTAGCAGGGGCTGGTGGCGATGATGAGAGGTGACGAGGTGTGTGAGCTTGGGAGGGAGGCAAGGTGACGACACTTAGTCAAACAATTGTAGTCTTTTTTTTCACCAATTCCTTTTGAATAACTGTACAACACCCACAATAATCAGTTGATACTTGCGACGATGGCTGACGACGATTTCAGTAGCTTGAACACTCACATAGCTTAGATACTGTCAGCTTGGGTGGCGGTGGTGGTGGTGGTGGTGCAGGTTCCCACGTGGTGGCGCGAGATTCAAAAATGGCTGGCGCGGAAGCTTCCTTCCTCGTCACTGATGAATTAACGTTCAAACAGGAAATTATTGACCCTTACTTCTGAAACGTTGGCCTGGAGTAGTGGTTGATGGCAGGACCCCGGTCTGGCACAATATTTGATGCGTGGGTGGCAGGATGGCGGCTTATGGAGGCGGCTGATGTGAAACACAAGGCGGTGATGGGTACTTGAAGTTTTCATTTCCAGAAAAAAATTTCTGGATCCCACTGCTGCTACCAGTATTCGTTTGCCTTGTTCGGGTTGAATGTAGACACAGTAGTCGCTTCTGTATATATTTATTGAGTGAGGCAAACAGGTTTATAACTGGCGAACCGAGGTCCACCTACTCTGAGTCTGTGAGGAGAACTGAGGCTGCTGGGAGCAATGGCTGGTGCTCCTCTGTCTGGCATGACGTCAGAGGCCTACTTGCCTGTGATTGGTTATATTTCAACTGACATAGAATTTGAGTATAACACGGAGGTGACTCACAGCTTCTTCAAAGCAGACTCGTGAAGAGACCTTGGCTGCCTTGGGTAGACTGCCCCATTGTCCAACACAGCAGTCCCAGGTCGACTCTGCAATCAGATACATCATTAATACTGGGACGCTCTAGGGCACCTCACTTACAGGCTTAGACACTAACGTCCACCTCTTTGCTCCATAGATGGCGTTCACTGTCTAAGCGCCACCTCACTAGAGGTCAGCAGCGGCTACGTTATGAGCTGATTAAGACGGGAATCCAGCACCTGTGGCCGGTATATCCCGTCCACACTAGATGGCGTTGTCCATTTGGAGGGGGTTTCAGGAGCGGACTCACAGATGGCGTTGTCGTCACTGCTCCGTGCTCCAACGCTGGACTCGGGTCCGTAACATTAGTGAAGATACGAGAGGGAAGGTGGAGGACGAGAGCTGGAGCTCGGTAACTAAATTGTTGTATTGTACGACGTTTTGAAATTGCTAATTTTAAAATTAAAGGGGGTTTTGTTAGATACTAGGGAAGATAAGAGAGGGAACTAAGGCGGAGGACAGGAGCTGGAGCTTGCTTACTGACTCGGTTGATTTGTGTAAACTGACTTGTTTAATGTAAAGGAACTAGAATTACGAAGTCTAAAATATCTGTACGGATTTTATGAAAGAACAATATTAATGATAATGAATAAGGAAAGAGAGTAAAGTAACAGGTAGAGCGGGACGGTCTAGATAAGATTGCGGCGGTGAGTTGCCGGCAGCGTTTGGTGGGGTCGGCGTAGGTGACTTGGGAGTGAGAGGCGGGGGCAGGTGATGAGAGGTGCGAGGTAGGAACAGGCGTTGAAGGCCTCGGGGCAGGTAGCCGGCGGCAGATTAGATAGTCTCAGAGGTAGCTTAAGTATTAAAGGTTACATTGAGATGCCTCGGTTGATTTGTGTAAAACTGACTCGTTTAATGTAAAGGAGTAAACATTATGATGTCTAAAATAGCTGTACGGAATTATGAATGAACAATATGAAGACGGAGAGGGGGCAAGGTAACAGGTAGAGAGAGGGGGAGGGACGGTCCAGATATTATGGAGAAGATAAGATAAGATTATGGAGGTGACCTGCAGGCGGCGTCTGGCTGGCTGGCTGGAATGAGGTCGGAACAGGTGACGCAGGGGAGGGAGAGGGTGTGAGGTGAGGCTGGGGGTTGGGAGGGGGGGTGGGAGGGAAAGGGGTGAGAGGTAGGAGCAGGCGATGCAGGGAATGGGTGGGGGTGGGCGGGGGATGGCTGGGTAATGCATCAGTTTTAGTTATATAGTCGTACTCGTTTCTAAGTAAGAATTTCTACTTAAAAGTATACGGACTAAAATAACTTTTTATGACATTTATTCTCAGTAATAAGAAAGCTAACTTGCCCTGACTTTTATAACAAACTTCTAAAATCTCATAAATTGTTTTCCTCATAAGAATTCCTTAATTCCAAATCTGTGACTGGCCAAATTCACCTGGAACACCTGACACTGTAGCGTCCTCTTTCTAAAGTTCGTTGAATCCGGTGTGCAGTATCGTCCTCTGCCCTAATTTACCTGAAACCCCTGACGCTGTATGCGCCTCTTTCAAAATTGGTGTAAACCCCTGATGCCATATGCGCCTCATTTGCCCAAAATCCAATAAGGCGCACACGCCCCTGGGTAATGTCGGAACTTTTTTCCCGAAATCCAATGAGGCGCATACGCCGCCATCCCTACTACTCGCCGTCACCACCACACACCACCGTCACCACCACACACCACCGTCACCACCACACACCACCGTCACCACCACACACCACCATCATCACCACACTCCACCGTCATCACCACACCCCACCTTCACCATCACACACCACCATCACCACCACACACCACCGTCACCACCACACACCACCGTCACCATTATACACCACCGTTACCATTATGCACCACCGTCCCCACCACACACCACCGTCACCACCACACACCATCATCACCACTGCACACCACCGTCACCACCACACACACCACTGTCACCACCACACACCACCGTTACCACCACACACCACCGTCACCACCACACACCACCGCCACCATCA
The DNA here is from genome assembly GCF_040958095.1 of Procambarus clarkii. Classification (NCBI taxonomy): domain Eukaryota; kingdom Metazoa; phylum Arthropoda; class Malacostraca; order Decapoda; family Cambaridae; genus Procambarus; species Procambarus clarkii. Next base: position 33,029,902 of record NC_091199.1, read on the forward strand.
AACACCACCGTCTCCATCACTCACTATCGTCACCATCACACACTATCGTCACCATCACACACTATCGTCACCATCACACACTATCGTCACCATCACACACTATCGTCACCATCACACACCACTGTCACCACCACACACCACCGTTACCACCACTCACCACTATCACCACCACACACTACCGTCAACATCACACACAACCGTCACCACCAAACACCACCGTTGCCATCACACATCACCGTCACCATCACACACTATCATCACCATCAAACGCCACCATCTCCATCACACACCATCATCACCATCACACACTATCGTCACCATCACACACCACCGTCACCATCACACACCACCGTCACCATCACACACCATTGTCACCATCACACACCACCGTCACCATCACACACTATCGTCACCATCACACACTATCGTCACCATCACACACCACCGTCACCATCACACACCACCATCACCATCACACACCACTGTCACCATCAAACACCACCGTCTCCATCACACACCACCGTCACCATCACACACCTCAGGGGCCTCATAGCCTGGTGGATAGCGCGCAGGATTCGTAATTCTGTGGCACGGGTTCGATTCCCGCACGAGGCAGAAACAAATGGGCAAAGTTTCTTTCACCCTGAATGCCCCTGTTACCTAGCAGTAAATAGGTACCTGGGAGTTAGTCAGCTGTCACGGGCTGCTTCCTGGGGTGTGTGTGTGTGTGGGGTGTGGGGAAAAAAAAAAAAAAAAAAGTAGTTAGTAAGCAGTTGATTGACAGTTGAGAGGCGGGCCGAAAGAGCAAAGCTCAACCCCCGTAAAAACACAACTAGTAAACACACCACTGTGACCACCACACACCACCGTCACCACCACACACCACCAACACCACCACACACCACCGACACCACCACACATAACCGACACCACCACACACCACCACCACAGACCACCGTCACCACCACACCCCACCGTCACCACCACCACACAACAGCCACCACTACACAACGGCCACCACCACACACCACCGTCACCACCACACACCACCGTAACCACAACACACCACCGTCACCACAACACACCACCGTCACCACCACACACCACCGTCACCATCACACACCACCGTCACCACCACACACCACCGACACCACCACACATCACCGTCACCACCACACACCACAGTCACAACCACCACACTACTGTCACCATCACACACCACCGTCATCATCATACACCACCATCACACACCACCGTCACCACCACCACACCACCGTCACTCTCACACATCACCGTCACCACCACACACCGCCTTCACCACCGTCACCATCACACTCCACCGTCACCACCACCACACCACCGTCACCATCACACACCACCGTCACCACCACACACCACCGTCACTCTCACACATCACCGTCACCACCACACACCGCCTTCGTCACCATCACACTCCACCGTCACCACCACCACACCACCGTCACTATCGCACTTCAACGTCACCACCACACACCACCTTCACCATCGTCATCACCACACCCCACCTTCACCATCATGTCGTGACGCTGAACCCCGGTTCATTCCGAACACAGCGATTACACAACACATAACACCTTGCCTCAGCAACCGTTACTACCACCTATACTCCTACACACACCAGACCCTTGAGGCATACCACTCGTTTTGTACTGGAACACAATGAATGAACATATGGAAGGTATTTAAAGGACGTCGGGTATTGTCATTTAATTACAAAGAATAGACTCTGACAAATAAATACATATTAACATACTCTATTATGTCAATACACTTCCAATACCCATAGACCACTTGACCTCCATGATCACCACCCACACTCGTAACTTCCGCCTAAGTCCCTAATACGGAATGATTACTACAACGCTCCACACCCGGTTAGTCTTTCATTCAATACTCACATACTGCAGACTTAACTTCGTCACTAAGATCACATCAGGTTCTCGCATAGCTATCTGCTACACTTCGCTGCTGCCGCAAACGGGGATCCAGAGGACTTGCCAGTTCAACTCCCACAATCAGACTGACTTTAGCCAACCATGGCCTCAAACATTTCACCACGCCTCTCGAGGAAGGTATAATCCGATTAACCTTATCCCTAGAGTGGTAATCTTGTTCCTAGAAGTCTGACGAAGAATAATTCCTCTTTCCAGGAAATATTAATTTGGCTAAACAGCTTCGGTCTTAATCCATTGACCTTTCTTAGATATGTGATCCATAGATTGTCTACTTAACATGTACTTCCAATCATCATTCGTTAACATCATAAAAACATTTCATTTGAATCAACTTAATTATCAGTACTAAAATAGAGTATATGTAAGCCTTCCATTCACTTCTTGACATCTGGACAACATAGCCGAGGCATCAGTGGGAGGAGGGCGAGAGCAGTCACCATTAACATCATACCAATCCTGCTGGGGCAGATCTAGCCCCAATAATTTCCCTTGGACAACAGTGTTAAGGGAATATAGTGCTCTTATTGTCAACACATGATCTACGTCTACTATAAGGGAAGTGTTCTGTCGAAACCCATTTATTATCTTTCATTCCTGATCAGTAATCTTAGGTAGCTATAGGGTGAACCGGTCAGAATGCATAGCGAGAACAAACAACAAGGTGAGAGATATTCACATCTCTTTATTTAAATTGCCTATATATCTTCTGATATAGCTGTCATATTAAGATTACTGCCATTATAGTTTGTGCCCTTTGACAGGTGTAATTGATGAGGAACAAGAATTACTGGTTATCAAGAACTGCAGTACATGAGTTGGTGGCCAGCCTCACACACAAAGTGTATTGACTAGCTTGTTCATCCGTGTTCATATCTGGTTGCCTAGGACAAAATCAGCCATACAAGATAAGGTCCCCCCGTTTAATTACTAATATATGTTGTCTAATACTGTAATGAATGTCTACCAATCAATAATTTTTATTACTAGACGAGGTATATAAATAATAAACCCCTCAGAATGTGTAAGGAAAGCGATTTGTGGGAATTTATATATCATACAGTCCATTTTAACCATCATACAGTTTACTATCGAAATATATAAACATAAAAATAAATTCCTATATAAAATACAATAAAATTTAGTATATATGGCTAAATAAAGCCCACAGGTCAGTTTCCCCACATTAGTCGTGTGTAAACCGTTTATCATTCATAAACAGGGGGTTTGGCTGGTGCATGGATTGGTCTTTAGCCTTCGTTTACGAGGACGCGCTGCCCTTGGTCACTGATAGGTAAGTGCCACCCCCACCCTCACTACCCCACCACCACCTTCCCTACACACACCACCACCATCCACCCCATCACCCCCCACCCTCACTAAACCATCCACTACCCTGCACCTATGCTCTATAAAATACAATATAACATCTCCCAATACCTTCCACCTACACACCACCAACCACCATTCCCCACAACTCTCCACCTTGACACTGCCGCCAGGCCTTGGGCTGAGAGGATGTGCGTGCCTCCTCTTCCCATCTAGGGGTTAAGTTCCTCGTACCCAACCCTTGTGTTTGATAGCCAGGTTGTATCGAGACAATACTATTGTGCTGCTGAGTGTTCTGACACTATAGCATAAGTCACTAGTAAAAGAGGAACCCTAGAGTGAACTAATATCCTGGGAGCACACTCAGGCATAGGCGCTGGAGGCCTGGAGAGAGGCTAGCTGGCCTCCACCGCTCCATATCAGGGGAAGCCTACCAAACGTTAGTGTTTGATGCATTGCTGGTGCTAATAACACAGCATTACTTGCACAGGGTACTTGGGACTCACTGTAAGACACTCTAGCAAGAAGAGATATATCTAAAGGCATCACCAGCTTCAGGCAACAACTACAGCAATGAGAGTGGTGGGATTGTAACCTGACCCCCCCCTCCCCCCAACGGGCCCACTGTCCCAACAGTCTTTCCCACCCCCTCCCTAACAGGAGGGTGACACAGCCACCAACATTAAATGATGCCAGCTTTGCACAGAGCACCTGTACATTCATAGTTATAAGACTTATCTTCCTCACTATCTCCAACTCTTCTCACTTCGCCATTTCAACAAGTAAAGTGGAACGGTCCAGTGGCCCATGCGGTTACCTGCAAAATATACGGGGACACTTGATTTGGGCATTTGTTCACCCTTGTAGCAAGGTTAGGCTTTCTTAGGGAACCTTCTGTCTACAAATAGGACATAGGAGAATTAGTCACTAAGGGCTAACCTCTGCCAGTCCCAACCAACCAAGTGCTTAGTGGACGGAGTGCTTAGCCCTCAGCTAAGGAGAGCTTATTCGTAGGAAGAGAAAGAAAGAGGAAAGCAAGAAAACAGAAAAAAATGAACTAGTACTGAGACAATGAGAGATTCCCGGGTAAAAATCCGCCCCCTTGTGGTGGGGGGGACAACCCAGCAAACAATTTTAGGTTGCCACAACATATCTGGAAAGTATTTGAAAGTATTGGAAACGTTTGTTTTATCGTATCAGATACGATATTGTGTGTGGACTTAAATAGGTTTCCAAAACTTATAACCAAGACATGTATCTAACACTAATTTGAGATGTTGTGGCAACTTTACACTCCTAACATGAGTCATTCATAATCCATTCATACACCAATATGAATCTCTTATGAAAGGTTTGAGCCAATAATCTGAACCCTTTTCACATCTTTGTGTTTTAAAGTTAAATTTCTTGAAATTAAATTATATTTTATATTATATTATTTTTATTATATTTTATATTATATTATTATTTTCAATTTAAATATTAAAACCAATTTAAGGGTAAAAAAAATCTAATAATTTATATTTCCTTTATTATTTACTAACAATTATAATTATTTACTAACGGAGAGAGGGGAGGCTGTACGACAGAGAGTGGCGGCTGTGGCGGACAGTGGCGGCGGTGGCGGATAGTGGCGGCGGGCGGACAGTGGCGGCGGCGGGCGGACAGTGGCGGCGGGCGGACAGTGGCGGCGGTGGCGGATAGTGGCGGCGGGCGGACAGTGGTGGCGGGCGGACAGTGGCGGCGGCGGGCGGACAGTGGCGGCGGCGGGCGGACAGTGGCGGCGGTGGCGGAGAGTGGCGGCTGTGGCGGACAGTGGCGGCGGTGGCGGATAGTGGCGGCGGGCGGACAGTGGTGGCGGGCGGACAGTGGCGGCGGCGGGCGGACAGTGGCGGCGGCGGGCGGACAGTGGCGGCGGTGGCGGATAGTGGCGGCGGGCGGACAGTGGTGGCGGGCGGACAGTGGCGGCGGCGGGCGGACAGTGGCGGCGGCGGGCGGACAGTGGTGGCGGGCGGACAGTGGCGGCGGCGGGCGGACAGTGGCGGCGGTGGCGGATAGTGGCGGCGGGCGGACAGTGGTGGCGGGCGGACAGTGGCGGCGGCGGGCGGACAGTGGCGGCGGCGGGCGGACAGTGGCGGCGGTGGCGGATAGTGGCGGCGGGCGGACAGTGGCGGCGGGCGGACAGTGGCGGCGGCGGGCGGACAGTGGTGGCGGGCGGACAGTGGCGGCGGCGGGCGGACAGTGGCGGCGGCGGGCGGACAGTGGCGGCGGTGGCGGATAGTGGCGGCGGGCGGACAGTGGTGGCGGGCGGACAGTGGTGGCGGCGGGCGGACAGTGGCGGCGGCGGGCGGACAGTGGCGGCGGTGGCGGATAGTGGCGGCGGACGGACAGTGGCGGCGGCGGGCGGACAGTGGCGGCGGCGGGCGGACAGTAGCGGCGGTGGCGGATAGTGGCGGCGGGCGGACAGTGGCGGCGGTGGCGGATAGTGGCGGCGGGCGGACAGTGGCGGCGGGCGGACAGTAGCGGCGGTGGCGGATAGTGGCGGCGGGCGGACAGTGGCGGCGGTGGTGGATAGTGGCGGCGGGCGGACAGTGGCGGCGGGCGGACAGTGGCGGCGGCGGGCGGACAGTGGCGGCGGCGGGCGGACAGTGGCGGCGGCGGGCGGACAGTAGCGGCGGTGGCGGATAGTGGCGGCGGGCGGACAGTGGCGGCGGTGGCGGACAGTAGCGGCGGGCGGACAGTGGCGGCGGGCGGACAGTGGCGGCGGCGGGCGGACAGTGGCGGCGGCGGGCGGACAGTGGCGGCGGCGGGCGGACAGTAGCGGCGGTGGCGGATAGTGGCGGCGGGCGGACAGTGGCGGCGGTGGCGGATAGTGGCGGCGGGCGGACAGTGGCGGCGGGCGGACAGTGGCGGCGGGCGGACAGTGGCGGCGGGCGGACAGTGGCGGCGGTGGCGGATAGTGGCGGCGGGCGGACAGTGGCGGCGGTGGCGGATAGTGGCGGCGGGCGGACAGGGCGGCGGCGGGCGGACAGTGGCGGCGGGAGGACAGTGGCGGCGGGCGGACAGTGGCGGATAGTGGCGGCGGGCGGACCGTGGCGGCGGTGGTGGACAGTGGCGGCGGGCGGACAGTGGCGGCGGCGGGCGGACAGTGGCGGCGGCGGGCGGACAGTGGCGGCGGCGAGCGAACAGTGGAGGCGGCGGGCGGACAGTGGAGGCGGCGGGCGGACAGTGGAGGCGGCGGGCGGACAGTGGAGGCGGCGGGCGGACAGTGGAGGCGGCGGGCGGACAGTGGAGGCGGCGGGCGGACAGTGGTGGCGGCGGGCGGACAGTGGCGGCGGCGGGCGGACAGTGGCGGCGGCGGGCGGATAGTGGCGGCGGCGGGCGAACAGTGGCGGCGGCGGGCGGACAGTGGAGGCGGCGGGTGGACAGTGGAGGCGGCGGGCGGACAGTGGAGGCGGCGGGCGGACAGTGGAGGCGGCGGGCGGACAGTGGTGGCGGCGGACGGACAGTGGCGGCGGCGGGCGGACAGTGGCGGCGGCGGGCGAACAGTGGAGGCGGCGGGCGGACAGTGGTGGCGGCGGGCGGACAGTGGTGGCGGCGGGCGGACAGTGGTGGCGGCGGGCGGACAGTGGTGGCGGCGGGCGGACAGTGGTGGCGGTGGCAGACAGTGGTGGCGGTGGCGGACAGTGGCGGCGGTGGCGGACAGTGACGGCGGTGGCGGACAGTGGCGGCGGTGGCGGACAGTGGCGGCGGTGGCGGACACTGGCGGCTGTGTCTGGCGGTGGTGGCGGGCGGTGGCGGGTGGCGGCGTCTGTGATGAGTGGTGGCGGCTGGCGGTGGTGGGTGGTGGCGGCGGTGGTGGTGGGTGGTGGTGGCGGCGGCGGCTGGTGGTGGTGGGTGGTGGCGGCGGTGGTGGTGGGTGGTGGTGGTGGTGGTGGTGGGTGGTGGTGGTGGCGGGTGGCGGCTGACGGTGGGTGGTGGCGGCGGGTGGCGGCTGGTGGTGGGTGGCGGCGGGTGGCGGCTGGTGGTGGGTGGCGGCGGGTGGCGGCTGGTGGCGGGTGGCGGCTGATGGTGGGTGGCGGCTGGTGGTGGGTGGTGGCGGGTGGCGGCTGGTGGTGGGCGGCGGGTGGCGGCTGGCGGTGGCGGCTTGCGGTGGCGACTGTGGCAACGGGCGGTGACGGCTGATAGCGGGCGGTGGTGGCGGCTGGTGGCAGGTGGTGGTGGTGGCGGTGGTGGCGGCTGGTGGTGGCGGCTGGTGGTGGTGGCAGCTGGTGGCGGCTGGTGGTGGGTGGTGGCGGGTGGCGGCTGGTGGTGGGTGGTGGCGGGTGGCGGCTGGTGGTGGGTGGTGGCGGGTGGCGGCTGGTGGTGAGTGGTGGCGGGTGGCGGCTGGTGGTGGGTGGTGGCGGGTGGCGGCTGGTGGTGGGTGGTGGCGGGTGGCGGCTGGTGGTGGGTGGTGGCGGCGGGTGGTGAGTGGCGGTGGTGGGTGGCGGTGGCTGGTGGCGGGTGGCGGCTGGTGGTGGGTGGTGGTGGGTGGTGGCGGGTGGCGGCTGGTGGTGGGTGGTGGCGGGTTGGGGCTGGTGGTGGGTGGTGGCGGGTGGCGGCTGGTGGTGGGTGGCGGCTGACGGTGGGTGGTGGCGGGTGGCGGCTGACGGTGGGTGGTGGCGGGTGGCGGCTGGTGGTGGGTGGCGGCGGGTGGCGGCTGGTGGCAGGTGGCGGCTGGTGGTGGGTGGTGGCGGCTGGTGGTGGGTGGCGGCTGGTGGTGGGTGGTGGCGGGTGGCGGCTGGTGATGGGCGGCGGGTGGCGGGCGGCGGGTGGCGGCTGGTGGTGGCGGCTTGCGGTGGCGACTGTGGCAACGGGCGGTGACGGCTGATAGCGGGCGGTGGTGGCGGCTGGTGGCAGGTGGTGGTGGCAGGTGGTGGTGGCGGTGGTGGCGGCTGGTGGTGGCGGCTGGTGGTGGTGGTAGCTGGTGGCGGCTGGTGGTGGTGGCAGCTGGTGGCGGCTGGTGGTGGTGGCAGCTGGTGGCGGTGATGGCGGCTGGTGGTGGTGGTGGTGGCGGCTGGTGGTGGTGGCAGCTGGTGGCGGCTGGTGGTGGTGGTGATGGCGGCTGGTGGCGGGCGGTGGCGGGCGGTGGCGGCTTGTGGCGGCTGGTGGTGGCGGCGGTGGTGGGTGGTGGTGGTGGTGGTGGCGGCTGTGGTGGGTGGTGGCGGTGGTGTCGGCGGCGGCTGTGGTGGGTGGTGGCGGCGGCGGCGGTGATGGGTGGTGGTGGTGGTGGTGGCGGCGGCGGTGATGGGTGGTGGCGGCGGTGGTGGCGGCGGCGGCTGGTGGTGGTGGGTGGTGGTGGTGGGTGGTGGCGGCGGGTGGCGGTGGTGGGTGGCGGTGGCTGGTGGCGGGTGGCGGCTGGTGGTGGGTGGTGGCGGCGGGTGGTGAGTGGCGGTGGTGGGTGGCGGTGGCTGGTGGCGGGTGGTGGCGGGTGGCGGCTGGTGGCGGGTGGCGGCTGGTGGTGGGTGGTGGCGGGTGGCGGCTGGTGGTGGGTGGCGGCGGGTGGTGGGTGGTGGCGGTGGTGGGTGGCGGTGGCTGGTGGCGGGTGGCGGCTGGTGGTGGGTGGTGGCGGGTGGCGGCTGGTGGTGGGTGGTGGCGGATGGCGGGTGGCGGCTGGTGGTGGGTGGTGGCGGGTGGCGGGTGGAGGCTGGTGGTGGGTGGCGGCTGGTGGTGGGTGGTGGCGGGTGGCGGCTGGTGGTGGCGGGTGGCGGCTGGTGGTGGGTGGCGGCTGGTGGTGGGTGGCGGCTGGTGGTGGGTGGTGGCGGGTGGCGGCTGGTGGTGGGTGGTGGCGGCGGGTGGTGAGTGGCGGTGGTGGGTGGCGGTGGCTGGTGGCGGCTGGTGGTGGGTGGTGGCGGGTGGCGGCTGACGGTGGGTGGTGGCGGCTGACGGTGGGTGGTGTCGGGTGGTGGTGGGTGGCGGCTGACGGTGGGTGGTGGCGGGTGGTGGTGGGTGGCGGCGGGTGGCGGCTGGTGGCGGGTGGCGGCGGGTGGCGGCTGGTGGTGGGTGGTGGCAGGTGGCGGCTGGTGGTGGGTGGTGGCGGGTGGCGGCTGGTGGTGGGTGGCGGCTGGTGGTGGGTGGTGGCGGGTGGCGGCTGGTGGTGGGCGGCGGGTGGCGGCTGGTGGCGGCCAGCTGGGACACACCCTTCACCACTGAAGGTCTGAGAACAACTAACCATATGTCTCTCTCACCCACCAGCCCAGTGTTGCCAGCTCGTGCTCTCAAAATGTTTCCTTCAAAGATTGTATATTATCTCTGAACAACAAGTTTGATTATCAAGGAAATAATGCATATATTATTGTCACATTAATACTGTGCAATATCTTATTACATTCCTGCTAAATAATTATAATTTGAAACAGGACAAAAAATCCCACATATATATAAAAACCAACATTAGAGATCACGAGGCCTAGGCCTCGCCTGTGACCACACATCCTGCCTCCCTGGCCTGCTACACTCACACACCTCACACTCTTAACTCTCTCATAATCACTCTCACTCTCTTACTCTGTCACTCTTACTCTCTGTCACTCTTACTCTCTGTCACTCTTACTCTCTGTCACTCTTACTCTCTGTCACTCTTACTCTCTGTCATTCTTACTCTCTGTCACTCTTACTCTGTCACTCTTACTCTCTGTCACTCTTACTCTCTGTCACTCTTACTCTGTCACTCTTACTCTCTGTCACTCTTACTCTGTCACTCTTACTCTCTGTCACTCTTACTCTCTGTCACTCTTACTCTCTGTCACTCTTACTCTCTGTCACTCTTACTCTGTCACTCTTACTCTCTGTCACTCTTACTCTGTCACTCTTACTCTCTGTCACTCTTACTCTCTGTCACTCTTACTCTCTGTCACTCTTACTCTCTGTCACTCTTACTCTCTGTCACTCTTACTCTCTGTCACTCTTACTCTGTCACTCTTACTCTCTGTCACTCTTACTCTCTGTCACTCTTACTCTCTGTCACTCTTACTCTCTGTCACTCTTACTCTCTGTCACTCTTACTCTCTGTCACTCTTACTCTCTGTCACTCTTACTCTCTGTCACTCTTACTCTGTCACTCTTACTCTCTGTCACTCTTACTCTCTGTCACTCTTACTCTCTGTCACTCTTACTCTGTCACTCTTACTCTCTGTCACTCTTACTCTCTGTCACTCTTACTCTCTGTCACTCTTACTCTCTGTCACTCTTACTCTCTGTCACTCTTACTCTCTGTAACTCTTACTCTGTCACTCTTACTCTCTGTCACTCTTACTCTCTGTCACTCTTACTCTCTGTCACTCTTACTCTGTCACTCTTACACTGTCACTCTTACACTCTGTCACTCTTACTCTCTGTCACTCTTACTCTGTCACTCTTACTCACTGTCACTCTTACTCTCTGTCACTCTTACTCTCTGTCACTCTTACTCTGTCACTCTTACTCTCTGTCACTCTTACTCTCTGTCACTCTTACTCTGTCACTCTTACTCTCTGTCACTCTTACTCTCTGTCACTCTTACTCTCTGTCACTCTTACTCTCTGTCACTCTTACTCTCTGTCACTCTTACTCTGTCACTCTTACTCTCTGTCACTCTTACTCTGTCACTCTTACTCTCTGTCACTCTTACTCTCTGTCACTCTTACTCTCTGTCACTCTTACTCTCTGTCACTCTTACTCTCTGTCACTCTTACTCTCTGTCACTCTTACTCTCTGTCACTCTTACTCTTTGTCACTCTTACTCTGTCACTCTTACTCTCTGTCACTCTTACTCTCTGTCACTCTTACTCTCTGTCACTCTTACTCTCTGTCACTCTTACTCTGTCACTCTTACTCTCTGTCACTCTTACTCTCTGTCACTCTTACTCTCTGTCACTCTTACTCTCTGTCACTCTTACTCTCTGTCACTCTTACTCTCTGTAACTCTTACTCTGTCACTCTTACTCTCTGTCACTCTTACTCTCTGTCACTCTTACTCTCTGTCACTCTTACTCTGTCACTCTTACACTGTCACTCTTACACTCTGTCACTCTTACTCTCTGTCACTCTTACTCTGTCACTCTTACTCTCTGTCACTCTTACTCTCTGTCACTCTTACTCTCTGTCACTCTTACTCTGTCACTCTTACTCTCTGTCACTCTTACTCTCTGTCACTCTTACTCTGTCACTCTTACTCTCTGTCACTCTTACTCTCTGTCACTCTTACTCTCTGTCACTCTTACTCTCTGTCACTCTTACTCTCTGTCACTCTTACTCTCTGTCACTCTTACTCTGTCACTCTTACTCTTTGTCACTCTTACTCTGTCACTCTTACTCTCTGTCACTCTTACTCTCTGTCACTCTTACTCTCTGTCACTCTTACTCTCTGTCACTCTTACTCTCTGTCACTCTTACTCTCTGTCACTCTTACTCTGTCACTCTTACTCTCTGTCACTCTTACTCTCTGTCACTCTTACTCTCTGTCACTCTTACTCTGTCACTCTTACTCTCTGTCACTCTTACTCTCTGTCACTCTTACTCTGTCACTCTTACTCTCTGTCACTCTTACTCTCTGTCACTCTTACTCTCTGTCACTCTTACTCTCTGTCACTCTTACTCTCTGTCACTCTTACTCTCTGTCACTCTTACTCTGTCACTCTTACTCTTTGTCACTCTTACTCTGTCACTCTTACTCTCTGTCACTCTTACTCTCTGTCACTCTTACTCTCTGTCACTCTTACTCTCTGTCACTCTTACTCTCTGTCACTCTTACTCTCTGTCACTCTTACTCTGTCACTCTTACTCTCTGTCACTCTTACTCTCTGTCACTCTTACTCTCTGTCACTCTTACTCTGTCACTCTTACTCTCTGTCACTCTTACTCTCTGTCACTCTTACTCTCTGTCACTCTTACTCTCTGTCACTCTTACTCTCTGTCACTCTTACTCTCTGTCACTCTTACTCTCTGTAACTCTTACTCTGTCACTCTTACTCTCTGTCACTCTTACTCTCTGTCACTCTTACTCTCTGTCACTCTTACTCTGTCACTCATACACTGTCACTCTTACACTCTGTCACTCTTACTCTCTGTCACTCTTACTCTCTGTCACTCTTACTCTCTGTCACTCTTACTCTCTGTCACTCCTACTCTCTGTCACTCTTACTCTGTCACTCTTACTCTCTGTCACTCTTACTCTCTGTCACTCTTACTCTCTGTCACTCTTACTCTGTCACTCTTACACTCTGTCACTCTTACTCTCTGTCACTCTTACTCTCTGTCACTCTTACTCTCTGTCACTCTTACTCTGTCACTCTTACTCTCTGTCACTCTTACTCTCTGTCACTCTTACTCTCTGTCACTCTTACTCTCTGTCACTCTTACTCTCTGTCACTCTTACTCTGTCACTCTTACTCTCTGTCACTCTTACTCTCTGTCACTCTTACTCTCTTTCACTCTTACTCTGTCATTCTTACTCACTCTCAGTCACCCTTACCCATTCATACTCACTCTCTCACTCTTACTCTCATACTCTTACTCTCAATTACTCTTACTCTCAATCACTCTTACTCCCAATCACTCCTACTCCCAATCACTCCTACTCTCAATCACTCCTACGTTCATTCTTACTCTTACTCTTACTCCCAATCACTCTTACTCTCAATCACTCTTATTCTCATTCCTACTCTTACTCTCACTCTTACTCTTACTCCCAATCACTCTTACTCTCAATCACTCTTACTCTCAATCACTCTTACTCTCAATCACTCTTACTCTCATTCTTACTCTTACTCACTCTTACTCTCAATCACTCTTATTCTCATTCTTACTCCTACTCCCAATCACTCTTACTCCCAATCACTCTTACTCTCAATCACTCTTACTCCCAATCACTCTTACTCTCAATCACTCTTACTCTCAATCACTCTTACTCACAATCACTCTTACTCTCATTCTTACTCTTACTCTTACTCTCAATCACTCTTATTCTCATTCTTACTCCTACTCCCAATCACTCTTACTCCCAATCACTCTTACTCTCAATCACTCTTACTCCCAATCACTCTTACTCTCAATCACTCTTACTCTCAATCACTTTTACTCTCAATCACTCTTACTCTCAATCACTCTTACTCTCACTAACTCTCAATCACTCTTACTCTCACTCTAACTCTCAATCAGTCTTACGCACTATTACTCACTCTTTCTCTCAGTCATCCTTACTCACTCTCATACTCACTCTTACTCTGTCACTCTTACTCTCTGTCACTCTTACTCTCTGTCACTCTTACTCTCTGTCACTCTTACTCTCTGTCACTCTTACTCTGTCACTCTTACACTGTCACTCTTACACTCTGTCACTCTTACTCTCTGTCACTCTTACTCTGTCACTCTTACTCTCTGTCACTCTTACTCTCTGTCACTCTTACTCTCTGTCACTCTTACTCTGTCACTCTTACTCTCTGTCACTCTTACTCTCTGTCACTCTTACTCTGTCACTCTTACTCTCTGTCACTCTTACTCTCTGTCACTCTTGCTCTCTGTCACTCTTACTCTCTGTCACTCTTACTCTCTGTCACTCTTACTCTCTGTCACTCTTACTCTGTCACTCTTACTCTTTGTCACTCTTACTCTGTCACTCTTACTCTCTGTCACTCTTACTCTCTGTCACTCTTACTCTCTGTCACTCTTACTCTCTGTCACTCTTACTCTCTGTCACTCTTACTCTCTGTCACTCTTACTCTGTCACTCTTACTCTCTGTCACTCTTACTCTCTGTCACTCTTACTCTCTGTCACTCTTACTCTGTCACTCTTACTCTCTGTCACTCTTACTCTCTGTCACTCTTACTCTGTCACTCTTACTCTCTGTCACTCTTACTCTCTGTCACTCTTACTCTCTGTCACTCTTACTCTCTGTCACTCTTACTCTCTGTCACTCTTACTCTCTGTCACTCTTACTCTGTCACTCTTACTCTTTGTCACTCTTACTCTGTCACTCTTACTCTCTGTCACTCTTACTCTCTGTCACTCTTACTCTCTGTCACTCTTACTCTCTGTCACTCTTACTCTCTGTCACTCTTACTCTCTGTCACTCTTACTCTGTCACTCTTACTCTCTGTCACTCTTACTCTCTGTCACTCTTACTCTCTGTCACTCTTACTCTGTCACTCTTACTCTCTGTCACTCTTACTCTCTGTCACTCTTACTCTCTGTCACTCTTACTCTCTGTCACTCTTACTCTCTGTCACTCTTACTCTCTGTCACTCTTACTCTCTGTAACTCTTACTCTGTCACTCTTACTCTCTGTCACTCTTACTCTCTGTCACTCTTACTCTCTGTCACTCTTACTCTGTCACTCATACACTGTCACTCTTACACTCTGTCACTCTTACTCTCTGTCACTCTTACTTTCTGTCACTCTTACTCTCTGTCACTCTTACTCTCTGTCACTCCTACTCTCTGTCACTCTTACTCTGTCACTCTTACTCTCTGTCACTCTTACTCTCTGTCACTCTTACTCTCTGTCACTCTTACTCTGTCACTCTTACACTCTGTCACTCTTACTCTCTGTCACTCTTACTCTCTGTCACTCTTACTCTCTGTCACTCTTACTCTGTCACTCTTACTCTCTGTCACTCTTACTCTCTGTCACTCTTACTCTCTGTCACTCTTACTCTCTGTCACTCTTACTCTCTGTCACTCTTACTCTGTCACTCTTACTCTCTGTCACTCTTACTCTCTGTCACTCTTACTCTCTTTCACTCTTACTCTGTCATTCTTACTCACTCTCAGTCACCCTTACCCATTCATACTCACTCTCTCACTCTTACTCTCATACTCTTACTCTCAATTACTCTTACTCTCAATCACTCTTACTCCCAATCACTCCTACTCCCAATCACTCCTACTCTCAATCACTCCTACGTTCATTCTTACTCTTACTCTTACTCCCAATCACTCTTACTCTCAATCACTCTTATTCTCATTCCTACTCTTACTCTCACTCTTACTCTTACTCCCAATCACTCTTACTCTCAATCACTCTTACTCTCAATCACTCTTACTCTCAATCACTCTTACTCTCATTCTTACTCTTACTCACTCTTACTCTCAATCACTCTTATTCTCATTCTTACTCCTACTCCCAATCACTCTTACTCCCAATCACTCTTACTCTCAATCACTCTTACTCCCAATCACTCTTACTCTCAATCACTCTTACTCTCAATCACTCTTACTCACAATCACTCTTACTCTCATTCTTACTCTTACTCTTACTCTCAATCACTCTTATTCTCATTCTTACTCCTACTCCCAATCACTCTTACTCCCAATCACTCTTACTCTCAATCACTCTTACTCCCAATCACTCTTACTCTCAATCACTCTTACTCTCAATCACTTTTACTCTCAATCACTCTTACTCTCAATCACTCTTACTCTCACTAACTCTCAATCACTCTTACTCTCACTCTAACTCTCAATCAGTCTTACGCACTATTACTCACTCTTTCTCTCAGTCATCCTTACTCACTCTCATACTCACTCTTACTCTGTCACTCTTACTCTCTGTCACTCTTACTCTCTGTCACTCTTACTCTCTGTCACTCTTACTCTCTGTCACTCTTACTCTCTGTCACTCTTACTCTCTGTCATTCTTACTCTCTATCACTCTTACTCTGTCATTCTTACTCTGTCACTCTTACTCACTCTCAGTCACCCTTACCCATTCATACTCACTCTCTCACTCTTACTCTCATACTCTTACTCTCAATTACTCTTACTCTCAATCACTCTTACTCCCAATCACTCCTACTCCCAATCACTCCTACTCTCAATCACTCCTACTCTCATTCTTACTCTTACTCTTACTCCCAATCACTCTTACTCTCAATCACTCTTATTCTCATTCTTACTCTTACTCTCACTCTTACTCTTACTCCCAATCACTCTTACTCCCAATCACTCTTACTCTCAATCACTCTTACTCTCAATCACTCTTACTCTCAATCACTCTTACTCTCATTCTTACTCTTACTCACTCTTACTCTCAATCACTCTTATTCTCATTCTTACTCCTGCTCTCACTCTAACTCCTACTCCCAATCACTCTTACTCCCAATCACTCTTACTCTCAATCACTCTTACTCTCAATCACTCTTACTCCCAATCACTCTTACTCTCAATCACTCTTACTCTCAATCACTCTTACTCTCAATCACTCTTACTCTCAATCACTCCTACTCTCACTAACTCTCAATCACTCTTACTCTCACTCTAACTCTCAATCACTCTTACTCTCATACTCACCCTTACTCTCAATCACTTTACTCTCACTCTTACTCATTCTGTCACCCTTACTCTCACTCTTACTCACTCTCAGTCACTCTTACATATACTCACTGTTACTCACACTTACACACTCTCTGGCACTCTCACTCACCTTCAGTCACTCTTACTCACTCTTACCCACTCTCGCTCACTCTTACTCACTCTAGTTAATAAGAACACGCCAATATAAGACAACAAAACGTTTTCAGATTCTTTCTCACCACTTTCCAGCAACTTTTATAATTTATATAAATTATCTTAGGGAATAATACATAAATTATATATTTAAACATGATATAGTGTTTAGTGGAATGCATAAGGAGTCAAATTGTGTTAAAAAGAGCGATTTTTAGAAAATTTGGAAAACTACTTTTTTCTGTTCATATTATAACTAAATGGATTTTAAAGGTTTCACTCAGCCAATATATATCATTCACAATTTATTAATGAATTTTACAAAAAAACACCATAAATTTTATATTTAAACATGTAAAAACTATTTGTTTTACATTTGGAAGAAAATAATTGTAGAAAAACAATTTATAATTAAAACTTTGTGTTTGGATTTTTTGAGTAAAAGTTTCTCAAAGGCTCTCCTGCACCATTCTCAATGCAAATCATTCCCACACCTATGGGAAGAGATAGGCGAACGTTGTGTAGATGATTTGTGTTTGCTGGGAAGCTATGATAAACAGAATGAACTAGCCAATCTCTTGTTCTCTCTCAAGGTACGATTTTCTAAACTAGTAACCACACAGGACTCCTCATTCATAGCACTATGTTACCAGGATGAAGATGTTGACACAGTCCTCAAGGGAGAAAATATACGTAAATTGACGGATAAACATTTTCAGGTCATTATTCCCCCAGAGCTGCAGGCCAGGAAGACAATAGTCCTGAAGAGACTTGATGCAGCACCTACTAACCATACCCCTGAAAATATAAAATGTGACATAGAAGAAAGGAATGATTGGGCCAAGGTAGAAGAAGTAATTCTCATGCCAAGATTGTTTACAGTGATGAAAATATGATTCGAAGAAACCTCCATGGCTGGAAGCCCTCAGCCAAGGTATCCATTGCCACTAGTACGACCTGAGCACGGACAACTACAACATTGAGCAGGAAGGCTATAACATAACCCCTTGTTGGACATGCTATAAATACGACCACACAGCCGCAGATTGCCAACAAACGGTCAAAGTATTTTCAGAAGGCGCCGAACAGGGACACATATTCAGAGATTGCACAAATAAATCAAACCCCAAATGTCTCAATTGTGGGGGTCCCCACAGCATGCTGGCATCAATCTGTCCCACTAGGAAGAACATCCTAAAACAAAAAAGGGCCGGAGCCGCAGCAAAAAAGACAGCAACAGCTAATAATACCTATGCAGGTATAACTACCACCAATGCTTGGTCAAATAAGGTATCACATAATCCAGCAAACACTACCCCACATAATCCAGCAAACACGACCTCACAGGTAATTGGGGACCTACCAACAAAGATCCTGAGCAGTATGATCTTTGCTCACTTAGAAAACTTAGCTAGTCCAGGGTCTTTTGGATCCGTAATTAAAGAAACGTACAGGAGGAATGGTCTCCCAGAAATGGTATTCCCAGACAATCCTTCCACCCTTAACATCATAAAAGCCCTGGTGGCCAGCAATATAATCAGCATTCCCACATCTGAGACTAACTCCCAACAAGTGTCAGGACCCACGAATGCAGAGACCCTCGGTGAGTCAGAAGGGGAAGTTGAACTTGAACCAGCCGCAGCATTCACAACTAATGACCCCCAAGGAGGGCCTACAAACATACAAGCACCACAGGAGACACAACTATTAGCGAATTCCGATGAGGTAACTGAGGCAGATCACAGACACACAGTGGGCATCAATGCTTACCACACACATACAGACAATGCTGCAAACTCAGACACAGTCACCCAGGACTAAGCAGAGATCCCAAACAATACCGAATTCTTCTCAAGAAACGAAACCCACACGGTTAACTACAAGATCCTCAAAGAACGTATACGAACTCAGCACGTAAAATTCCAACACAATATCCCTAATGCTAATACGAAATACGTCTACAATTATATAATGTCGCATGCTTTCAACCAAACCCCCATAACCATTCAACAGATAAGCAGCAGTCTGTTTAACACAATGCACAACCTTGTTGTTTGTTATCGCTACTTCCTGGGAGGTCTGAACGCCAAATACAGAACACTGGGACACGGATGGAACAACCAGGCAGGAGATGCCATCCACAATATGATAAGGAACAGCAATCTAACCCACCTGGGTCCAGACTTCCCAACTTATGTCAGACAAGGACACAGTGGCAAACCAGACATAATACTGTCAAACAACCACCACTTCTTAAACACCCGCATAGAAAGGGGCCCAGAGAGCACAAGCGACCCCTACCAATAATAATGAAGCTATCGGCTAACCCCATTCAGAAACCCTCACCACCAAGACTTCAATACACAAAAAACTGACTGGGAAGCGTTCAAAAGCAGTGCACAGGAAATCAGTGTCACAGACTTTAATGGAAAGGAAACATCATGCATAAATACAGAGCTAAATACGTGTATTAGCACCATTGAAAAATGCATGAACGATCATATCCCCGTAGCTCACCACATAATGCTCCCACACCCCCAAGCCACTGAGACACTTAGGACGCTGCAAACCAGATATAACAATCCTCTACAACTCATAACGCACAACGGGTGGACGGACGAGCACAAAAGACTACAAAGAGAGTTACAAGACGAGCTTTAAGATCTATACAAAATAGAATACACCAAAAAATGGGATGACCTAATAAGCAAAATTTAAGCCGACTACAGAAACCCAGGAAAGTTCTGGAAGAAAGTGATGGAAAACACAGGTGAAGGAACACCCTGAATCATAGACGCCTCAGGAAATAAACTCTATGAGGAAAGTGAACAAGAACAGGAATTCAGGAAGTTCTGTGAAAAAATATTCAGAATAAACCCGGAAACAAATTTAAACTTTTGCCCCATTATTGAAAGGGAAATTACAACTCAAGTCGTTAACTGAGCTGAAGCACTACTCGCGACGCAAACAATAGACCTTAACAACATCTGCAATGACTGCCACCTTATGAAACACATAACCATTGCAGAGGTCCATAAAACAATTATGGGTTCCAAGAACACGGCGCCGGGCAACAGCAAGATAAATAAGATGGTATTATCCAACCTACCAGTGATTGCACTCCATCAATACACTTGTATAGTAAATACAGCTCTTGCATCTGAACTATTCCCCACATACTTCAAGAATGCCACAATAGGATTAATGCCCAAGCCAGGTAAACCCCCAACCCAAACGGAAAATTACAGGCCAATTTCCCTCCTCGAAGTACGAGGCAAAATATTTGAAAAAATAATCAGTCAGAGACTTGTGAAGTACATGGAAGAGGAGCAGAAGTATTACACCAGGCAGGAAGGGTTTAGGAACCGCAGAGGGCCCATTACAGCAATAGCCCTGATCTACGAGCATATAGCCAACGCAGTGTCGAAAAAAGATCAGTGTAATATAGTGCTTAGAAACGTTTCGAAAGCCTTCGAAAAAGTATGGCACACAGGCCTAAAATATAAGATATATGAGCTAGGATTTCCTGTGAGATTTACAGCTACTCTCTGCAGCTTTGTAGACAACAGAACTGCTAGGCTCAATATCGGCAGCTACTTGCGTGACTGAATAATAGAACTGAAAAGTGGAGTACCACAAGGAAGCTGCCTCTCCCCCACTCTATTCAACATATTTGCAGGTGACCTACCCCAACCCCAACATGGAGAATACATCACGTACGCTGACGATATCACCCAAATAATATGCCAACCGGGTCCTTACCTTGAGGTGCTTCCGGGGCTTACCATCCCCGCGGCCCGGTCGTCGACCAGGCCTCCTGGTTGCTGGACTGATCAACCAGGCTGTTGGACGCGGCTGCTCGCAGCCTAACGTATGAGTTGATCAGGTATCCTTTGGAGGTGCTTATCCAGTTCTCTCTTGAACACTGTGAGGGGTTTGCCAGTTATGTCCCTTATGTGTAGCGGAAGTGTGTTGAACAGTCTCGGGCCTCTGATGTTGATAGAGTTCTCTCTCAGAGTACCTGTTGCACCTCTGCTTTTCAACGGGGGTATTCTGCACATCCTGCCATGTTTTCTGGTCTCATGTGAGGTGGTCTCATTTCTGTGTGCAGGTTTGGGACCAGCCCCTCTAATATTTTCCACGTGTATATTATTATGTATCTCTTCCGCCTGTGCTCAAGGGAGTATAGATTTAGGCTCTTTAGTCGGTCCCAATAGTTTAGATGTTTTACTGAGTGGATTCTAGCAGTAAAGGATCTCTGCACTCTCTCCAGGTCAGCAATTTCTCCAGCTTTGAAAGGGGCTGTCATTGTGCAGCAGTACTCCACTCTAGAGAGCACAAGCGTTTTGAAAAGTATCATCATCGGTTTAGCATCTCTAGTGTGAAAAGTTCTTGTTATCCAACCTGTCATTTTTCTTCCAATTGTGACGGCTACTTTATTGTGTTCTTTAAAGGTAAGGTCTTCCGACATGAGTACACCCAGATCCTTTACATTGCCTTTTCGTTCTATGTTATGATTTGCCTGAGTTTTGTACGTGGTTTCCGTTTTTATATTTTCATTTTTTCCATAGCGCATGAGCTGGAACTTATGTTCGTTAAACACCATATTATTTTCTGTAGCCCATAGAAAGACCTGATCTACATCTGATTGGAGGTTTGCCGTGTCCTCTATGTTGCCTACTCTCATGAAGATCCTAGTGTCATCTGCAAAGGATGATACAGTGCTATAGGTTATGTTCTTGTCTATGTCCGATAAGAGGATGAGAAAAAGTACTGGAGCAAGCACAGTACCCTGGGGGACTGAGCTCTTCACGGTTGATGGGCTGGATTTTATTTATTCTGTTAGTCAGTAAATTGTAGATCCATCTGCCTATTTTTCCGGTAATTCCTTTTGAACGCATTTTATGTGCAATAACACCATGGTCACATTTATCAAAAGCTTTTGCGAAATCTGTGTAAATTACATCCGCGTTTTGTTTGTCTTCCATATCATCTAATGCCATATCATAGTGGTCCAGCAACTGGGACAGGCAAGAGCGCACTTCTCTGAAACCATGTTGTCCGGGGTTATGGAGATGCTGTGATTCCATGTATTTTGTGATCTTACTTCTTAGCACTCTCTCAAAAATTGTTATGATGTGCGATGTTAGTGCTATCGGTCTGTAATTTTTTGCCTCTGCCATATTTCCTCCTTTATGAAGTGGTGCTATCTCTGCTGTTTTTAGTATATTAGGGATAACGCCAGTATCTAGGCTTTGTCTCAACAGAATGTGGAGGGCCTGCGATAGTGGTTATTTACAGTTCTTGATGAATATGGAGTTCCAAGAATCCGGGCCTGGTGCAGAGTGCATAGGCATACTGTTTATGGCTTCTTCAAAATCCAGTGGGGATAGGGTGACGTCTGATATATGATTTGATGTTGGTATCATATCCATGAAAAATTCATTTGAGTTATCAATCTTTAGTGCGTTTAATGGCTCGCTGAAAACAGTCATACTGTTTCCTCAGTAGCTCGCTCATTTCTTTGTTGTCATCGGTGAAAGTTCCATCTCCCTTTCGCAGGGGCCCGATACTAGATGTGGTTTTTGATCTTGATTTTGCATAGGAGAAAAAATATTTCGGATTTTTCTCTAATTCACTGATGGGCTTTTGCTCTCTTTGCCTCTCCTGGGTTTTGTATGATTCTTGTAGCTTGAGTTCAATTGTTTCTATTTCTCTACCTAACCTTCTTCGCCGTTCTTGAGATAGGGTGCGACTCTCAAGTTGCTCCGCGATTCGTTTTCTTCGCCTATATAGGGAACGACGTTCCCGTTCCAATCTGCATCTCGTCCTCTTTTTTTTCTTAGGGGTATGCGGTTTGAACATATTTCTAGTGCTACTGAGCTTATTTTTTCCAAGCACTGGTTCAGGTTTGCACTTTCTAGCTGATCTTCCCAGTTTATTTCTGTGAAGTCCTGGTTTATTTGCTCCCAGTTTATCTGTTTATTATTGAAGTTGAATTTGCTGAAATCTCCTCCACCTAGAATCTGGACTGGTTTTGATGGTCTATTCCCCATGGTTGTCATAACTTCAATTAAGTTGTGATCTGAGTAACAGGTATTTGTAATCATTATGTTCCTGATCAATTCATCATTATTAGTGAAAATGAGGTCCAGCGTGTTCTCCTTCCTAGTTGGTTCTACTATTTGCTGGTTTAAGGCAAACCTGTCACACATTCGTAGCAGGTCATTTGCATGTGCCTGTTCATTTAGGCTACTTCCTGGTATTCTTTCTGATATTACTGTATTAGCCAGGTGCTTCCATTTCAGGTGTCGTAGGTTGAAGTCCCCAAGCAGGATGATGTTCGGAGCTGGATTTGTGAGGTTTTCTAAGCAGTTTTTTTTTCATTAGTTGGTCTTTAAACTGCTGAGGGTTTGCCTCCGGTGACTTATATGCAAGGACAATAACTACATTTAGGATCTCAATTTTGATTATCAGCACTTCCACCATATCATTTGAGGTGTTTTGCAGCTCAGTACAGATGAGTGTGTCTTTGACGTAGAGGCTGACCCCACCCTGAAGCCGGTGTTTCCTCTCACATCTGAAAAGATTGTACTCTGAGATCCATATTTCACCATTATGGTAGTCCTTTGTGTGGGTTTCTGTTAGGGCTGCAAACACTGCATTTGCCTCATGAAGGAGACCATCTATAAAGTGAACTTTGTTGGATTTGCGTGTTTTTATACCCTGGATGTTGGCAAATATAAATGATGTTATCGTGTTAGTGGAAGTGCTGGATGCCTTACTTGGTGTTAATATCTAAGGCTCTGGTAAGAAGGCCACTGTGTTTGCGTCCTCTCCAGCATTTGACCGAGTTGGTGGTAGAGTCTGGTCATTTTCAGCCATTCTTCTCCTCCTCCTCTTGCTACAAAATTATCCCAGTCGATGGAGTAGTGGCTGTTTTCATAGTGGCGGTCTGTCGGTTTTATTTGCTTGGTACCTCTTATATGAAAAGCTGGACATTCAGCATTGAAGCACTCTTTCCTGTCCAAAGAGTTCTTGCAAGCTTCTGGGTGAAAGAATTCGCAGCTTTTGGTACATTTACCTGTATTGAGGAGGTTTCTGCACGTTCTAGGGTGATCGTACATGCATGTTCCATTTGTTCTTCCCGATATCCCATGTTTACAGGTTGCCCATTTGTAATACCAACTGATTTTAGGGTCTTGTTATGTTTGTGTCCCTTTGCCAGGGACCGCACTCTGCTGCGGCGTCCCCGACACTGTACTCTGCTCTGGGGCCTGCGACGCCGCGCTCTGCTCCGGTGCCATTGACACCGTGCTCTGCTCAGGCACCCCCGACTCCCTGCTCTGCTCAGGCGTCCCCGACTTCCCGCTCTGCTCAGGCGCCCCCGACTCCCCACTCTTCTCAGGCGTCTCTGACTCCCCGCTCTGCTCAGGCGTCTCCAACTCCCTGCTCTGCTCAGGCGTCTCCGACTCCCTGCTCTGCTCAGGCGCCCCGAACTCCCTGCTCTGCTCAGGCGTCCCCGACTCCCCGCTCTGCTCAGGCTCCCCCGACTCCCCACTCTGCTCAGGCGTCTCCGACTCCCCGCTCTGCTCAGGCGTCCCCGACTCCCCGCTCTGCTCAGGCGTCCCCGACTCCCCGCTCTGCTCAGGCGTCCCCGACTCCCTGCTCTGCTCCGGCGCCGCTGCCACCGAGCTGTGTGCTGCATCTGGTTGTACCTTGGTGTCATGTACAGTTTGTTTGAAGACATTAGAAATTGCTATACAGGCATTTATTAGTGATTCTCTGTTTTCTGCGGGAGTTTTATCCGGGATTTCCATCATCTTCAAAAAAGTTACATCATCCTTTTTGCAGAGCTAGTACACCGAGTGGTCACTGGGACCATTTCTCCTTGAATTATTAGTCATGTTGGCACATTTTTTGTGTATGGCTGCTGAACAGAGTTGGCAGTGAAAGCTCTGTTGGTATTCTACCTTCATGTTGCATTCTATGCACGTTCTTATCAAAGCCATTTTTGTTGAACACTTCTGTTCAGTGGTGGTGATCTTACAAGGTCTTACAAGGTGGGGTGTTGACCGTTGGGGGTTGACCGTGGATGTTGACCGTGGGTGTTTACCAACTTGAGATAGGCCTGGAGGAGGCTGTATGGACTGGCAGTGTTGTTACCACGTGTCACACTCTTAATTTGTTCTGTTCACTTGTTAGATTACATTACTTGCATTTTCCCACTAGTTATCTTACAGTAGAGGCGTCTAGTTTCTGTGTCTGGGCACTAGTTACCTGAGTACGTTACACTATTTGAAAGAATACACACACAGTGGGTACTGGGGTGGGCCTACATTTAAATGGCCCTTGTTTACATACACACAACGGACTTATTTTGTGTATAAATTGTTAACTTGATATTAAGATATGTTATCTTATTTTTTTTATAATAGACTCACGTTTTGCATAGAGATCTTAGCACTATGTGCACTGATTTCTTGATGTTTCAATAGCGAGAGATGTGATTTAATGAGGACTTGGCAACTATCGCCTAAGGCCTCCTGGCACCACGAGGGCAGGCCTTGACTACACACGAATTTCACTTATTTTTCATTGAACACAAACAGTCAGATGGTAATCACTATGATATATTGTTTAATATGTTGAGACACACTTTAAAAGTTATCTGACTGTGTTTAGTTCCTGTATCACTGAAATATCCCTAGATATATATTGTTTTTCGCGGAGCTCGCATAGCGTGGCCCTTTCCCTCTCACACCCAGAACGGAACGGGTCCATCAAAGCCACTACTAGCCGACAAGACCAAGGCAGCAATTAAATCCATAAACATCTTTGAGAAACAATGGAAAATCAGCACAAACAAACAAAAGTTCCAGATAATACACATTGCAAAATGAAACCCTGACCCCATTATCCTTGACAGCTGCCCGATCCAATAAAATAATAATAATAATAATAATAATAATAATAATAATAATAATAATATTAATAAAAATAATAATAATAATAATAATAATAATAATAATAATAATAATAATAATAATAATGATAATAATAATAATAAAAATAATAATAATTTATTTACGAAAAGTACATACATAGTTGCAGAGTTACAGTACAAACATTCTATTAGATTTAAAGATAGAGGTAGTACATACAATACCTAAAGCCACTAGTACACATAGCGTTTCGGGCAATATGCGGAGGTGCGGAGGTAGGCAGAATACTGGGACCCTTGATCAATAAAACAGGGATAAAAATTCACATAAAGGACCGATTAAACAAAGCTAAAGCAGCCTTTGGGAAACTGAGGAGATTCCGAAGCCTCAGCACGAACATTCATTCAGATGCACCTATATAGTGCTCTAGTTCGGCCGCATCATGAGTATCCCCCAGTACCACTGCACACCTTAAAGAAAATTAACTTGCAAAAACTAAAAGCAGTTCAAACTAAGGGACTAAGGAGAACAGCAAAACACCGTCCACCATATGACCAGACAATCCAGGAACTCCATGAACTCCTGAACATACAACCACTAAATATCAGACTACATCACCAACCCATCAGGGTGTGGAACACCATCGAAATGTTAGAGGACCCAATGTTAGAAAGATTATTCCAAGATGTGACGCCGCTCCCACAGCTGGTGGCCCAAGAGCCTGAATTCACTAGATGAAAACCCCGCCCCACAGTACATAATTCCCAGGTGAAATACTGACCAGAAACCCCCCAATAATTGGAAACAATTTAGTATATATGTGTGTGTATATGGATACATGTGTGTGTACATATGTGAATATATATGCATGTATAAATAAATCAATAATAATAAAAAACAGAAATAAAGAGCCTTAAACAGAACAACATGTTTGGAAGCATCAGGGTGTGTAAATATAAATGCTACACAGTATTCATCAATAGAATCCGTATATGCTGATATACATGTGAAGAACCTCACACTCACAGCTCCCTGACAAGAGAGAGAAAGCTTAGCTTAGCTGCCAACACCCAGACATCGTGTCAGCAAGGCGGACAGCCCGCCTGCTTTCTTAACTCTCACTGTATTTCCCACTTCTAAACTTTGCTTCACCTATGCCTCTTGTTGGGGTTTCACTACTTTCTATTCTTACTCTGGGGTGAGCAATAGTTATGCTCAAGGTCACTCACCGTAGCCCTGCGGGTCTTCACTCGATCCTCACGGCACCACTGCACGCCAGGAGAGTCTCCCAGTCAATCTCAACGGCCTCTGATTGAGAAGGAGTGGGAACACGACTCGTTCACTTGACTGTCATGTGCCCTCCCCAACAATCGGGCTCTACGGTTAACCACAAGGTCGCCAACTGATGTTTTAGGTGGCCAGTAACACCTCAGTGGACTGGTGGAATTAGTGGTAGCCTTGGCAAGGTCACACTCAAAAGATCAGGAATCAGGCAGGTACTTACTGTTATCACTCTATGCTTTCCAGTATAATATAGCCACAAGATCAATGGAGGGGATGATATAAACACAAAGATAGTTTTGTATTTTACTTAAAATGCATGAAAGATATCACGAGGCCAAACAATAATATATAAATCAACTGATCCTGGCTGCGGCCGGTAGTTCCCACGAATAGTATGCACTCACTAAGTGGCAACACCTCCCCTCCTCGTCAAGTGTCAAGAACAGCTGATCGCCTGGCCCCCCGCGCGAAAGCTTATTGCTTGTTTCTAGATTCACGCGCGCTGTTTCTTTAAGTTCTCCAATATTACCAGAAACTCGCACACTCGATATTGGCACAAATAGCACGTATTACTTAGTTACACTATACTCGGGCTCAAACAGTCGTTTCTACAATCAATGCTACAATGACTCACTGAAATGGTTTTCACTGCCCTTCATTCAATGACATATTATGAAGTATTAAACACTGGAGTTTTCAGTACTTTCTCTCGTGGGCGATAATGCAATAATTCACTGTACTCACAAATGATTTATCACTGCATGAACATAGACATATATGATGTATCTAAATCAAACATCAATACATGGAAAATAAATAGTTTCTGGGCACGTAGCCTAACTTCCAAATAATGGCATAATATTATATATAATTTATCACTATATGCTCCCCAGCAAACAATTTTAGGTTGCCACAACATATCTGGAAAGTATTTGAAAGTATTGGAAACGTTTGTTTTATCGTATCAGATACGATATTGTGTGTGGACTTAAATAGGTTTCCAAAACTTATAACCAAGACATATGTATCTAACACTAATTTGAGATGTTGTGGCAACTTTACACTCCTAACATGAGTCATCCATAATCCATTCATATACCAATATGAATCTCTTATGAAAGGTTTGAGCCAATAATCTGAACCCTTTTTACATCTTTGTGTTTAAAGTTAAATTTCTTGAAATTAAATTATATTTTATATTATATTATTTTTATTATATTTTATATTATATTATTATTTTCAATTTAAATATTAAAACCAATTTAAGGGTAAAAAAAATCTAATAATTTATATTTCTTTTATTATTTACTAACAATTATAATTATTTACTAACGGAGAGAGGGGAGGCTGTACGGCAGAGAGTGGCGGCTGTGGCGGACAGTGGCGGCGGTGGCGGATAGTGGCGGGGGGCGGACAGTGGCGGCGGGCGGACAGTGGCGGCGGCGGGCGGACAGTGGCGGCGGGCGGACAGTAGCGGCGGTGGCGGACAGTGGCGGCGGGCGGACAGTGGCGGCGGTGGCGGACAGTGGCGGCGGTGGCGGACAGTGGCGGCGGGCGGACAGTGGCGGCGGGCGGACAGTGGCGGCGGGCGGACAGTGGCGTCGGGCGGACAGTGGCGGCGGTGGCGGATAGTGGCGGCGGGCGGACAGTGGCGGCGGGCGGACAGTGGCGGCGGTGGCGGATAGTGGCGGCGGGCGGACAGGGCGGCGGCGGGCGGACAGTGGCGGCGGGAGGACAGTGGCGGCGGGCGGACAGTGGCGGCGGGCGGACAGTGGCGGCGGGCGGACAGTGGCGGCGGGCGGACAGTGGCGTCGGGCGGACAGTGGCGGCGGGCGGACAGTGGCGTCGGGCGGACAGTGGCGGCGGTGGCGGATAGTGGCGGCGGGCGGACAGGGCGGCGGCGGGCGGACAGTGGCGGCGGGCGGACAGTGGCGGCGGGCGGACAGTGGCGGCGGGCGGACAGTGGCGGCGGGCGGACAGTGGCGGCGGGCGGACAGTGGCGGCGGGCGGACAGTGGCGTCGGGCGGACAGTGGCGGCGGTGGCGGATAGTGGCGGCGGGCGGACAGTGGCGGCGGGCGGACAGTGGCGGCGGTGGCGGATAGTGGCGGCGGGCGGACAGGGCGGCGGCGGGCGGACAGTGGCGGCGGGAGGACAGTGGCGGCGGGCGGACAGTGGCGGCTGTGGCGGATAGTGGCGGCGGGCGGACCGTGGCGGCGGTGGTGGACAGTGGCGGCGGGCGGACAGTGGCGGCGGCGGGCGGACAGTGGCGGCGGCGGGCGAACAGTGGCGGCGGCGGGCGGACAGTGGAGGCGGCGGGCGGACAGTGGAGGCGGCGGGCGGACAGTGGAGGCGGCGGGCGGACAGTGGAGGCGGCGGGCGGACAGTGGAGGCGGCGGGCGGACAGTGGCGGCGGCGGGCGGACAGTGGCGGCGGCGGGCGGACAGTGGCGGCGGCGGGCGGACAGTGGCGGCGGCGGGCGGACAGTGGCGGCGGCGGGCGGACAGTGGAGGCGGCGGGCGGACAGTGGAGGCGGCGGGCGGACAGTGGAGGCGGCGGGCGGACAGTGGAGGCGGCGGGCGGACAGTGGTGGCGGCGGGCGGACAGTGGTGGCGGCGGGCGGACAGTGGTGGCGGCGGGCGGACAGTGGTGGCGGCGGGCGGACAGTGGTGGCGGTGGCGGACAGTGGCGGCGGTGGCGGACAGTGACGGCGGTGGCGGACAATGGCGGCGGTGGCGGACAGTGGCGGCGGTGGCGGACAGTGGCGGCGGTGGCGGACACTGGCGGCTGTGTCTGGCGGGCGGTGGCGGGGTCTGTGATGAGTGGTGGCGGCTGGCGGTGGTGGGTGGTGGCGGCGGTGGTGGTGGGTGGTGGTGGCGGTGGCGGCGGCTGGTGGTGGCGGCGGTGGTGGTGGGTGGTGGTGGTGGCGGCGGCGGCTGGTGGTGGTGGGTGGTGGCGGCGGTGGCGGCGGCGGCGGGTGGTGGGTGGCGGCGGCGGCTGGTGGTGGTGGGTGGTGGCGGCGGGTGGTGGTGGGTGGTGGCGGCGGGTGGTGGTGGGTGGTGGCGGCTGTGGTGGGTGGTGGCGGGCGGTGGCGGGCGGTGGCGGGCGGCGGCGGCTGTGGTGGGTGGTGACGATCGGCGGTGGGGGGGGCTGGTGGCGGCTGGCGGTGGCGGTTTGCGGTGGCGACTGTGGCAACGGGCGGTGACTGCTGATAGCGGGCGGTGGTGGCGGCTGGTGGCAGGTGGTGGTGGCGGTGGTGGCGGCTGGTGGTGGCGGCTGGTGGTGGTGGCAGCTGGTGGCGGTGATGGCGGCTGGTGGTGGTGGCAGCTGGTGGCGGTGATGGCGGCTGGTGGTGGTGGTGGTGGCGGCTGGTGGTGGTGGCAGCTGGTGGCGGTGATGGCGGCTGGTGGTGGTGGTGATGGCGGCTGGTGGCGGGCGGTGGCGGGCGGTGGCGGCTTGTGGCGGCTGGTGGTGGCGGCGGTGGTGGGTGGTGGTGGTGGTGGTGGGTGGTGGTGCCGGCTGTGGTGGGTGGTGGCGGTGGTGTCGGCGGCGGCTGTGGTGGGTGGTGGCGGCGGCGGCGGTGATGGGTGGTGGCGGCGGCGGTGGTGGTGGGTGGTGGTGGCGGCGGCGGTGATGGGTGGTGGCGGCGGTGGTGGTGGGTGGTGGTGGCGGCGGCGGCTGGTGGTGGTGGGTGGTGGTGGTGGGTGGTGGCGGCGGGTGGCGGTGGTGGGTGGCGGGTGGCGGCTGGTGGTGGGTGGTGGTGGGTGGCGGTGGCTGGTGGCGGGTGGCGGTGGCTGGTGGCGGGTGGCGGCTGGTGGTGGGTGGTGGCGGTGGCGGGTGGCGGCTGGTGGTGGGTGGTGGCGGGTGGCGGCTGGTGGTGGGTGGTGGCGGGTGGCGGCTGGTGGTGGGTGGTGGCGGGTGGCGGCTGGTGGTGGGTGGTGGCGGGTGGCGGCTGGTGGTGGGTGGTGGCGGGTGGCGGCTGGTGGTGGGTGGCGGCGGGTGGTGGGTGGCGGCGGGTGGCGGGTGGCGGCGGGTGGCGGCTGGTGGTGGGTGGCGGCTGGCGGCTGGTGGTGGGTGGTGGCGGGGGGCGGCTGGTGGTGGGTGGTGGCGGCGGGTGGTGAGTGGCGGTGGTGGGTGGCGGTGGCTGGTGGCGGGTGGCGGCTGGTGGTGGGTGGTGGCGGGTGGCGGCTGGTGGTAGGTGGTGGCGGGTGGCGGCGGGTGGCGGCGGGTGGCGGCTGGTGGTGGGTGGTGGCAGGTGGCGGCTGGTGGTGGGTGGCGGCGGGTGGCGGCTGGTGGTGGGTGGCGGGTGGCGGCGGGTGGCGGCTGGTGGTGGGTGGTGGCGGGTGGCGGCTGGTGGTGGGCGGCGGGTGGCGGCTGGTGGTGGGCGGCGGGTGGCGGCGGGTGGCGGCTGGTGGCGGCCAGCTGGGACACACCCTTCTCCACTGTAGGTCTGAGTACAACTAACCATATGTCTCTCTCACCCACCAGAACAGTGTTGCCAGCTTGCGCTCTCAAAATGTTTCCTTCCAAGATTGTATATTATCTTTGAACAACAAGTTTGATTATCAAGGAAATAATGCATATATTATTGTCACATTAATACTGTGCAATATCTTATTACATTCCTGCTAAATAATTATAATTTGAAACAGGACAAAAAATCCCACATATATAAAAACCAACATTAGAGATCACGAGGCCTAGGCCTCGCCTGTGACCACACATCCTGCCTCCCTGGCCTGCTACACTCACACACCTCACACTCTTAACTCTCTCATAATCACTCTCACTCTCTTACTCTGTCACTCTTACTCTGTCACTCTTACTCTCTGTCACTCTTACTCTCTGTCACTCTTACTCTCTGTCACTCTTACTGTCACTCTTACACTCTGTCACTCCTACTCTCTGTCACTCTTACTCTGTCACTCTTACTCTCTGTCACTCTTACTCTGTCACTCTTACTCTCTGTCACTCTTACTCTCTGTCACTCTTACTCTGTCACTCTTACTCTGTCACTCTTACTCTCTGTCACTCTTACTCTCTGTCACTCTTACTCTCTGTCACTCTTACTCTCTGTCACTCTTACTCTGTCACTCTTACTCTGTCACTCTTACTCTCTGTCACTCTTACTCTGTCACTCTTACTCTCTGTCACTCTTACTCTCTGTCACTCTTACTCTGTCACTCTTACACTCTGTCACTCTTACTCTGTCACTCTTACTCTCTGTCACTCTTACTCTCTGTCACTCTTACTCTGTCACTCTTACTCTCTGTCACTCTTACTCTGTCACTCTTACTCTGTCACTCTTACTCTGTCACTCTTACTCTCTGTCACTCTTACTCTCTGTCACTCTTACTCTCTGTCACTCTTACTCTCTGTCATTCTTACTCTCTGTCACTCTTACTCTGTCACTCTTACTCTCTGTCACTCTTACTCTCTGTCACTCTTACTCTCTGTCACTCTTACTCTGTCACTCTTACTCTCTGTCACTCTTACTCTCTGTCACTCTTACTCTGTCACTCTTACTCTCTGTCACTCTTACTCTGTCACTCTTACTCTGTCACTCTTACTCTCTGTCACTCTTACTCTCTGTCACTCTTACTCTCTGTCACTCTTACTCTGTCACTCTTACACTCTGTCACTCTTACTCTCTGTCACTCTTACTCTCTGTCACTCTTACTCTGTCACTCTTACTCTCTGTCACTCTTACTCTCTGTCACTCGTACTCTGTCACTCTTACTCTCTGTCACTCTTACTCTCTGTCACTCTTACTCTCTGTCACTCTTACTCTCTGTCATTCTTACTCTCTGTCACTCTTACTCTGTCACTCTTACTCTCTGTCACTCTTACTCTCTGTCACTCTTACTCTCTGTCACTCTTACTCTCTGTCACTCTTACTCTGTCACTCTTACTCTCTGTCACTCTTACTCTCTGTCACTCTTACTCTCTGTCACTCTTACTCTGTCACTCTTACTCTGTCACTCTTACTCTCTGTCACTCTTACTCTCTGTCACTCTTACTCTCTGTCACTCTTACTCTGTCACTCTTACTCTCTGTCACTCTTACTCTCTGTCACTCTTACTCTCTGTCACTCTTACTCTCTGTCACTCTTACTCTGTCATTCTTACTCACTCTCAGTCACCCTTACCCATTCATACTCACTCTCTCACTCTTACTCTCATACTCTTACTCTCAATTACTCTTACTCTCAATCACTCTTACTCCCAATCACTCCTACTCCCAATCACTCCTACTCTCAATCACTCCTACTCTCATTCTTACTCTTACTCTTACTCCCAATCACTCTTACTCTCAATCACTCTTATTCTCATTCTTACTCTCACTCTTACTCTTACTCCCAATCACTCTTACTCCCAATCACTCTTACTCTCAATCACTCTTACTCTCAATCACTCTTACTCTCAATCACTCTTACTCTCATTCTTACTCTTACTCACTCTTACTCTCAATCACTCTTATTCTCATTCTTACTCCTACTCTCACTCTAACTCCTACTCCCAATCACTCTTACTCCCAATCACTCTTACTCTCAATCACTCTTACTCCCAATCACTCTTTACTCTCAATCACTCTTACTCTCAATCACTCTTACTCTCAATCACTCTTACTCTCAATCACTCTTACTCTCACTAACTCTCAATCACTCTTACTCTCACTCTAACTCTCAATCACTCTTACTCTCATACTCACCCTTACTCTCAATCACTTTACTCTCACTCTTACTCATTCTGTCACTCTTACTCTCACTCTTACTCACTCTGTCACTCTTACTCACTCTCAGTCACTCTTACTTATACTCACTCTTACTCACACTTACACACTCTCTGGCACTCTCACTCACCTTCATTCACTCTTACTCACTCTTACCCACTCTCGCTCACTCTTACTCACTCTAGTTAATAAGAACACGCCAATATAAGACAACAAAACGTTTTCAGATTCGTTCTCACCACTTTCCAGCAACTTTTATAATTTATATAAATTATCTTAGGGAATAATACATAAATTATATATTTAAACATGATATTAGTGTTTAGTGGAATGCATAAGGAGTCAAATTGTGTTAAAAAGAGCGATTTTTAGAAAATTTGGAAAACTACTTTTTTCTGTTCATATTATAACTAAATGGATTTTAAAGGTTTCACTCAGCCAATATATATCATTCACAATTTATTAATGAATTTTACATAAAAACACCATAAATTTTATATTTAAACATGTAAAAACTATTTGTTTTACATTTGGAAGAAAATAATTGTAGAAAAACAATTTATAATTAAACCTTTGTGTTTGGATTTTTTGAGTAAAAGTTTCTCAAAGGCTTTCCTGCACCATTGTCAATGCAAATCATTCCCACACCTATGGGAAGAGATATGCGAACGTTGTGTAGATGATTTGTGTTTGCTGGGTCACATCAAAATCTGTAGAAAGATATACAAAACACAGTAAATTTATCACTTGTTTCTGGTGCCTGTACACACCAATAATAAACATGAATATTACAAGTACTCTTGATAGCACTGTCTTGCACACTGGTGCTTTACCGTGACATGGGTGAGACTTGCTCACGACATATAAAATCCTCAGGCTAGATAATATAGCCGAATAATATAGCTAACTAAAGGGGAATGGGGAGGGAACTAGAAACACCTACTTCAACCTATCCTCCGATGAGAGATGAGATGTAGCTCCTGGTCCTCGTGTCGGGAACGCCCCCACACACACGTCGTCCTGTCCTACCGGAACCACTCGTCGTCCCACCGTTTAGCGCGTCGTCTCCGTGCCTTCTTCCGCTGCAGGTCCGTCCTCCTTCTTGACTTCTTGAAGGGTTGGAGTCAGTCTCCTGGCCGTCGTCTTCTCCCAGCAACGGCTGCCGCCTACGTCTCAGCTGCAGTCGTCCGGATTCCCAAATAGTCCTCTCCTTCCTCAGCTACCCAGTGGCTCTGTCAGCCACTATGCCGTCATGAACTGGTGAACTGCCACAGACGTCACATACGTCACTGCACGGCTTCACTGCTTCTTGCACAGTACCTGACTGGAGCACTTGTTGCTCAAATAACCGTCGATTCCCTCTCTGGTTCAACACATGAACTAGGGAAGACCTCTCAGAGTACTGGCAGACTTCAGGTGACGCGTAAATCCACGGGAGCGGGAAACAACTGTCAAACTGACAGGACCAATCGTCGCACGTCCAACCTCTTTGACGTGTCGTGTCTGACTGATCGCGCCA
This sequence comes from Procambarus clarkii, assembly GCF_040958095.1. Taxonomy (NCBI): domain Eukaryota; kingdom Metazoa; phylum Arthropoda; class Malacostraca; order Decapoda; family Cambaridae; genus Procambarus; species Procambarus clarkii. The sequence goes on from NC_091199.1 coordinate 33,065,162, forward strand.
GCGCGGCGCTCGGCCTGGACCTCCTTCCTTCGTGACGTCACTTTCGCCACTGGAGGTTTTCATTGGCTCTCGGTGCCACATTGCTGTCGGTGACCAATCCGGTGCCACTGACGTCACACGGTTTTGGCGGGGAATCAGGAAGGCCAGCGCCATCTTGGCTTCCTAAAGGGCCTATATCACAGGCCAAAATATTACTATTTCACAAATTTCTCGGCTCTCCGAGAACACTTCACTCTCTCCCATATATCAAATTGAAGCCTGCTACGTAGAGAACGCTTGGGAAAAGTAGACATGACTCTTACTGCAGGCGTGGGAGAAATATAAGGGGGGGAACACCGTCACATACCCCTCCCCTTAAAATAAGAGTCATGTCTGGTTAGTGTATGCGGGATAGGGCATCCGCTACCACGTTGTCCTTCCCCTTGATGTGCTTGATCTTGATCTTTGTCAGACTCTCAGTGCTGATGAGACGGGTGCCGTCCGCCCTGGACCACTTTCTTTCCTCCTCTGGGAGTTCTCGGTCCCCCTGTACACACAGAACCGTCTTCCGCTGGGGTACTCGGGACATCGTTCCGTCCTGCTTGGCGGCTCTTCCTTCCACAGTGAAGAAAGGTCTCAGGCGGTCTACGTGACACACCTGTTTCTTTCGGGGTCTGTCCGGCTTCCCAATCTCGTACGACACTGGACCCAACCGTCGCATCACTTGGTATGGTCCCTCGAACCGCGACTCGGTCACCCTACCTTTACCTGGAAGCAAAACCGTCACTTGGGATCCGACCTGAAAATCCCTCCGCACAGCTCTCCTGTCGTACCACTCCGACATCTTACGCTGCGCCTCCTTCAGGTGTTTCCCAACCAGTTCCTTCGCTAGGGTGAGACGTTCTTGGAACTTCTGGACATATTCATTCACCGTTCCCATGGTCGCTCCTGGTGTCCATCGTTCCCTCAGCATGGATAGCATGGCATATATAACATAGATAAATGGAAAGTAAGCCTTCTCAGGACCCACACGTCCTCCTTCGGCCTCACTAATCAATTCGGGGAACTCCTGCTGCAACTCTCCGAGACGAGTGCGGTCTACCCCTAGAGAACTGGTGAGGGTCACCTGCAACTCACCATTCGGGCTACCTTCGCCCTCCGCTCGTTCTCCGGGTCCTACGAAGAGGTGATCTGTTCCCAGGCTGTCGGACGTCTCCTCAGCCCCATCAGATCCACAACCTCCTTGTTCTTCGCGCTGTCTCGGCCTTACAGCACAAACTGGGATCGCCACCGGTGCGATTCCCTTCTTGCCCCCACAGGCGCTCAACTCTCCGCCTGTCTCCTTGTATTGTTCTAGGCACTCTTCGCCTTTCACAAGATTCGGAAGGACATATCCTCCACATGCGTCATTCCCCAAGATGACCTGCGCCTCCATCTTGGGCATTGATGTACAGACTCCCACCACTAGGGTCTGGCAGCCATAATCGGAATTTAAAGTTACCTGGTGTAGGGGCATCCTCACTGGGCCTCCCACAGTGGTCACACTTGCCACCCCCACACTGGTATTCTCGTAACCCTCGGGGAACAGGGTTCCACTCACCAGGGTAAAATCAGCCCTGGTGTCTCTTAGCATCTTCACTGGGATGGGGTCTGCGTCCCCCATCCTTACGGTTCCTTGACACATGAATGGGTGAACTTTCTTCTCCCCATTCAGCACGGGTTCATCCCGCACTCCCTCGGCCCTCTGGTCCTCGAACATCACTAAAGCAGCGTGTCCCCGCTGCTTAAAGCGTCTGCATTCCCGTGCGACGTGTCCGATTCTTCCGCAGTTGTAGCAGCGGACCCTTGGCGGAGACCATCCGCCACCGCTCGCCTTAGCACCGCCTTCAGAGGCCGTCGCTCCCTGTGTCCTTCTCGCCTCACTTGTCGTTTCCTTCGTTGCAGTAACAGCTCCCGAGCTCTCAGCTTGGTTCTCCTCTATCGGCTCTACAGCACCTTTTGTTCCTCTGTCGTCCCATCTCGAGCGGTGGGACTTGGGAGAACTCGCTTCTGCCCTCCATCCATCCGTCCTTCTATAATTCCTACTGCTTCCGGAGTACACGGGTGATCGGTGCTGTTCCTCTCGGCTTGGGCGTAGTGCTTCCTCTAACATGTCGGCTCGGTCGGCTGCGGCCCTTAGGTTCTTTATGTCCGCCTCCTTTATCCTCATCCTGATCTCAGGAGAGAGTACGGACATAAACTTTTCCATGACCACTAGCTCCTTGACCTCCTCGACCGACCTCGCTCCTTCAGAGTCCAGCCACTTAAGGAACTTTCTTTCCATGTGCCTCGCCGTCTCCGCATACGATTTTCCTGGCGCCCGGGTACATTCTCTAAACCTCTTCCGGTAACACTCCGGCGTGAGCTTGAAGGAACGGAGCACAGCTCGTTTTACCACATCGTAGTTGGTGCATTCTTGGAAGTCGAGCATAGTGAAGGCTTCACGAGCTTCACCTGTGAGCCTCCCTTGGACCAGCTCCGCCCACTCCGCCCTCGGCCACCTCTTCAGAGCAGCAACTCTCTCAAAATGATCGAAGAAACTTTCGGCTTCACTAGGCACATAGACCGGCAGGTCTCGTTCCCTCACTCGTCGGTCTTCCTGTGGCGGCGGAGCAGGTACACCTAGTCCTAATTCAGCTCGATTCAGCTCTACCTCCTTGTTGGCTTCTATTTCCAGTTGTCTCAGCCTAACCTCTCGCTCGTGTTCTTCCCTGCGTAACTGTGCTTCTCGCTCTTGTTCTTTCCGGCGTAGCTGTGCTTCTGCTTCTCGCTTCAGGTGTTCACCCACACTGGCAGGTGTTTGGGGTCGTTCCTCCCCCAAAGCTTCGTCTCGAGCCCTGAGCTGAGCCATTATCTCTAGTCTTCTTTCACCAACTCTGGCAGATCTCAGCTTTATTCCAAAATGATCCGCCATTACCTGTAGCTGTGCTTTGGTGCACTCTTCCAGCACCTGTTCATCTCTAGAGTCAATAAACCTCGTCACTTTATCATCCTCCATCTTGTGCTACGAGTGTTAACCTGCACCTGATCTCTAACACCACTGCCAAGTATCACCACTGCAACCTTTACTTCGATCGTATCCTGGCAAGGTCGCCAATGTTGGGGTTTCACTACTCTCTATTCTTACTCTGGGGTGAGCAATAGTTATGCTCAAGGTCACTCACCGTAGCCCTGCGGGTCTTCACTCGATCCTCACGGCGCCACTGCACGCCAGGAGAGTCTCCCAGTCAATCTCAACGGCCTCTGATTGAGAAAGAGTGGGAACACGACTCGTTCACTTGACTGTCATGTGCCCTCCCCAACAATCGGGCTCTACGGTTAACCACAAGGTCGCCAACTGGTGTTTTAGGTGGCCAGTAACACCTCAGTGGACTGGTGGAATTAGTGGTAGCCTTGGCAAGGTCACACTCAAAAGATCAGGAATCAGGCAGGTACTTACTGTTATCACTCTATGCTTTCCAGTATAATATAGCCACAAGATCAATGGAGGGGATGATATAAACACAAAGATAGTTTTGTATTTTACTTAAAATGCATGAAAGATATCACGAGGCCAAACAATAATATATAAATCAACTGATCCTGGCTGCGGCCGGTAGTTCCCACGAATAGTATGCACTCACTAAGTGGCAACACCTCCCCTCCTCATCAAATGTCAAGAACAGCTGATCACCTGGCCCCCCGCGTGAAAGCTTATTGCTTGTTTCTAGATTCACGCGCACTGTTTCTTTAAGTTCTCCAATATTACCAGAAACTCGCACACTCGATATTGGCACAAATAGCACGTATTACTTAGTTACACTATACTCGGGCTCAAACAGTCGTTTCTACAATCAATGCTACAATGACTCACTGAAATGGTTTTCACTGCCCTTCATTCAATGACATATTATGAAGTATTAAACACTGGAGTTTTCAGTACTTTCTCTCGTGGGCGATAACGCAATAATTCACTGTACTCACAAATGATTTATCACTGCATGAACATAGACATATATGATGTATCTAAATCAAACATCAATACATGGAGAATAAATAGTTTCTGGGCACGTAGCCTAACTTCCAAATAATGGCATAATATTATATATAATTTATCACTATATGCTCACATCAAAATCTGTAGAAAGATATACAAAACACAGTAAATTTATCACTTGTTTCTGGTGCCTGTACACACCAATAATAAACATGAATATTACAAGTACTCTTGATAGCACTGTCTTGCACACTGGTGCTTTACCGTGACATGGGTGAGACTTGCTCACGACATATAAAATCCTCAGGCTAGATAATATAGCCGAATAATATAGCTAACTAAAGGGGAATGGGGAGGGAACTAGAAACACCTACTTCAACCTATCCTCCGATGAGAGATGAGATGTAGCTCCTGGTCCTCGTGTCGGGAACGCCCCCACACACACGTCGTCGTGTCCTACCGGAACCACTCGTCGTCCCACCGTTTAGCGCGTCGTCTCCGTGCCTTCTTCCTCTGCAGGTCCGTCCTCCTTCTTGACTTCTTGAAGGGTTGGAGTCGGTCTCCTGGCCGTTGTCTTCTCCCAGCAACGGCTGCCGCCTACGTCTCAGCTGCAGTCGTCCGGATTCCCAAATAGTCCTCTCCTTCCTCAGCTACCCAGTGGCTCTGTCAGCCACTACGCCGTCACGAACTGGTGAACTGCCACAGACGTCACATACGTCACTGCACGGCTTCACTGCTTCTTGCACAGTACCTGACTGGAGCACTTGTTGCTCAAATAACCGTCGATTCCCTCTCTGGTTCAACACATGAACTAGGGAAGACCTCTCAGAGTACTGGCAGACTTCAGGTGACGCGTAAATCCACGGGAGCGGGAAACAACTGTCAAACTGACAGGACCAATCGTCGCACATCCAACCTCTTTGACGTGTCGTGTCTGACTGATCGCGCCAGCGCGGCGCGCAGCCTGGACCCCTTCCTTCGTGACGTCACTTTCGCCACGGGAGGTTTTCATTGGCTCTCGGTGCCACATTGCTGTCGGTGACCAATCCGGTGCCACTGACGTCACACGGTTTTGGCGGGGAATCAGGAAGGCCAGCGCCATCTTGGCTTCCTAAAGGGCCTATACCACAGGCCAAAATATTACTATTTCACAAATTTCTCGGCTCTCCGAGAACACTTCACTCTCTCCCATATATCAAATTGAAGCCTGCTACGTAGAGAACGCTTGGGAAAAGTAGACATGACTCTTACTCCAGGCGTGGGAGAAATATAAGGGGGGGAACACCGTCACACTCTCCACCCTCTTTACTCCAAAAAAAAAAATCCCACCCTCACGCCACCAACCACCATCCCCCACCACCCTCCACCTTCACACCACCAACCACCATCACCCACTATACTCCATCTTCACATCACCATCACCCCCCCACCTTCACACCACCAACCACTATCCCCCACCTTCACACCACCAACCCCCATTACCCTCCATCTTCACACCACCAACCACTATCCCCCACCTTCACACCACCAACCCCCATTACCCTCCATCTTCACACCACCAACCACAATCCCCCATTATCCTCCATCTTCACACCACCAACCACTATCCCCCACCTTCACACTACCAACCCCCATTACCCTCCATCTTCACACCACCAACCACCATCCCCCATTATCCTCCATCTTCACACCACCATCACCCACCACCTTCACACCACCAACCACCATCCCCCATTATCCTCCATCTTCACACCACCATCACCCACCACCTTCACACCACCAACCACCATCACCCACTACCCTTCACCTACACACCACCAACAAGCATCTCCCACTACCCTCCATCCTCACACCACCAACCACCATCACCCCCCCCCCCACTTTCACACCACCAACCACCATCCCCCACTACCCTCCATCTTCACACCACCAACCACCATCCCCCACCTTCATTCCACCAACATCCAGCTTAGCTTCTAGTTTAGTCTTCTCTTTTTCTACTTATTTTTTTCTCTGCAGTTCTAATTTCAACTTCTCTAGTTGGAACTGCCTCGCCTCAGTTGCATCTGCAATTCAAGCTGGAATCATTCCAAGCATCTGTTCCGGCTGCTTCTGCTACTGTGGCTACTCTTACTACTAATGTTTGACACCTGTCACCTCACTCCATCTTGCCCATCATCTTCCACTCCCCTCTCAGCTCCATTTTGAGCCCCTTGCTTTACCACTTCACTCTTGACTCTCAAATCCTTAAGGATCCAATCTTTCATCAGTGCTTCCTTGGATGATTTTATCCTAATGCCACATCTCCCTGTAATGTGTCGCATCTGTTCCTTTGTACATCCCTCCAAGGCCTCAGGTTTCCCTAAATCAACAAACATTTGCACATTATGCATCTTGTCCTTTGAGTTGTCTAAAAGAGAGAGAAATAACTCGACCTGCAGTTACACGAGCTTATAACAGTTACCTGCTCTCAGACTCAGGCTGTGGGTAAGGCACTCGTTTCAGACACAAGCTGTGTGTGTGTGTGTGTGTGTGTGTGAGACAGTTCTTGGGTAGTCTGCTGCCCGTTCCTCTTTAGCCACCCTCTGTGCCTCAGTCACCTCGCCATCTGGGGTACTCTGTTGCCTGCTCTGATTCAGCCACCCGCTGTGCCTCAGTCACCTCGCCATCTGGGGTACTCTGTTGCCTGCTCTGATTCGGCCACCCTCTGTGCCTCAGTCACCTCGCCATCTGGGGTACTCTGTTGCCTGCTCTGATTCAGCCACCCGCTGTGCCTCAGTCACTTCGCCATCTGGGCTTGGCTGCTGCCTGCTTCTTTTCAGCAACCCATTGTGTCTGTTGGAAATTTCCAACACATAATCACTCACAATTAGTACTTCAAGAAGAATTCTTGTACTAACAATTATATTTTCAAATACCACTAACCAGTAATGCAATAATATTAACTCATTTGTTATTGTGTAATAACCGCGCCAAATCTTTCCTACTGTTTATGGCGAAGTTGCGTCAGCCAGCTAGCCACAGAGAATAAATTTCCACATATCAGTGGATCAAATAGAGTCCAGTTCTTTACCTACCTTTATTAAGGATAAACATTTACTAATAAGTTTACTTTAATTAGTATATTACCGTTTACTGGAATTCATTTACCCAGCTAGACTAGCTGTTCCAGTGAATAATAATATAATGTAAAACAATTTCCACTCTAACTCTTTTTCGTTTATTTAACGGAGTCTAAGTTAATTGACTTGCACCACGAGAAAATATATGGCCGCATAACACATTTATTTATGACGTAAATATTCGTAATACCCTCTTCCTTCCATATTTACCATTAAATAAATAATATAATTTATGCTCGGGGATCCTACTGGGAGCTATTGCGCATGCGCCACCTCGAGGAGGAAGGTGGAGAGAGACGGCAGCCATTTTCCTGGCGACAAGCAGTGTCTGGACCTTGCGTATTTTACCAGCCCGTATTTGTGTCACCTAACATGAGCGGATGTCAGGGTGCTGGAGCGACTCCATCATTAATCAGACACTCGGCTTGGCGAACATTATACCGATAAGTCCTACTAATAGTTGGTAGTTTGTGATCACAAGGTAATTAATTTGTAGGATGTTCGTTGTCAGGCGGCATGGACTCTAAATATCAACAAGTGAGTCCCACGCTCGATCGCCTCCACAGTTTCATTTAGAAATAGATGTAAATGAACATTGGTTTAGGCAATTCTTACATTTTACCTATATATCAGCTTGTTCCATAGTGACAAGAAGAGAAGAAAGCCTCTACCCCCAAGGCGTGTTCTAGGACAGACTGTTTCGACAATTTCTCTTGACGTGACTGCCCTAACGCTTACATCTATTTCTACAACACAGCTAAGCTGCTGTTTATTTTCTAAATTAGTAAATCACTAACATTTATTTAATTACTGATCTTCAATATAAGATCATATGTTTACTAACCATTTATTATTATTTGTCATGTAATTATTTCTGATATTCTTGATATCTTAATGGCTAATATTTCATGCGAATTTGTATCTATTTTATTGTGCAAGTAACGCATTAGTTTCTTTGTACCAATTTAACCCCCCCAAAGGATGTGGTGCGATGTGGCTCAATATTTAAATTTCAATCTACAGTTCACTTAATGCTCTTGAATTACATGATTAATTATTGAGAGATCCATATGCACTATTTCTAGGATTTATTTCTAATATTATTTATTCATTTTATTTCCCTTTTAATTATTGGGTGGTCCTTCGCAGCTATCGAAATTAATTATCATTATAATTAATATTCTAAGCCAGATTTACCCACAGTGCCTCAGTCACCTCGCCATCTGTTTGGGCGACTAGGCTTTTTACATGTAATTTAACACCAACAACAAAATATCAACGCTTTCACCTTGCAATGTGTCAGGCATACTACATAAATCCATCTATCTCTGAAGCATATATTGTTGCCCTCACAACCCTCTATATGTCACCCGCAAGATCAGCTACTCTCGCTACACAACAAGTCTCCTCTATGGTGATTGATCTTCCTGGGAATCACTACAGGGACCTTCAATCAGTGGGTCCGCAAATTAAGTATATCCTCTTGCAGCTTCTTCTATATCGCTGCTACCTCAACTAATGACGGACAATGGCCACCATGTACCACTGCTACATCAACTCTGGACGCACCATGACCATCATACATGAACCTGTAATTCCATTACCACAAAATAATAAACTATATCCTTTTATCGAAATACAAATAACATTCATTAAATAAAATTATCCTCGCAATTCTATATTCCGTGCACCGGCCTGTACTGTGGGGGTACTCCCCCACATGTGGGGGCCTCGTAGCCTGGTGGATAGAACGCAGGACTCGTAATTCTGTGGCGCGGGTTCGATTCCCGCACGAGGCAGAAACAAATGGGCAAAGTTTCTTTCAGCCTAAGTGCCCCTGTTACCTAGCAGAAAATAGGTACCTGGGAGTTAGTCAGCTGTCACGGGCTGCTTCCTGGGGTGTGTGCGTGTGTGGTGTGGGGAAAAAAGAAAAAAAAAAAAGAAAAAAAAAAAGTAGTTAGTAAACAGTTGATTGACAGTTGAGAGGCGGGCCGAAAGAGCAAAGCTCAACCCCCGCAAAAACACAACTAGTAAACACATGGACGAGTCCACACCAAAAATCTTGATCCGCCTGGGGGCTCTCCCCCTCAGTCAGCCCCTGACCCTGGCCACACTACCTGGGGAGCACACCATAAAATTTTGCCCTGTTTATATACAGCCTACATTCGCAGCCAACTAGACTATTGTTGGTAGGCATTTGCATCGGCTGCTCCTACAGAGCAGCCACAGAGCCTTGAGGTCATACAAAACAATGCTATGCGACTTACATGTGGCGTAATGCTTTCCACTCCTTTCTTTGGACTTCACGTGGTAACAGGCCTCACAAGCTTAGCCACCAGACGGGACATAATGTGTGCCAACTATCTGTCACTCTGTACCACTGCTAACCAGACACACCCAAACAGATAAAAAATTAACCCAGCAATTAACCCACATAACCCCCACTTCCCCACCAATCACAACCGATCCTCACACGGGATACAGATAACTTCAATATAGACCTCACTTTACTCCAAAACTCTGAAACTCAACTTACTGTGCCCCCCAATTCCACCTTGACTTTATACAACTCCTAATACATCAATACAACTCGAAGACAACATTCCAAAGTCTGCACCAAACTCAGCCATAGCCTCAGTCTTTGTCTCAAGATTGGAAAATTGGTACCCAAATACCACAGCGATTTATGCAGATGGATCTCGCATCCTCATGAACATGGCTGTGCAAAGGATTGAACATGGGTTGCCAGAGAGTATCACCCAGGTATTACACTCACCAGATGTTAGGGTTAAGGAGAAGGACATTCCCTTGTTTGTTCCCGAAGAGGCGGAGAGCTTCTTCGAGCATTTTGAAAAAGTAGCCAGCATCAAGGAGTGGCCACAGGAGGAATGGGCCCAGCTGGTCCAATTAAGATTGACCGGTGAAGCCAGGGAGGCATACACCCAATTGTCACTGGAAGAGTGCCAGGATTATGCCACGGTAAAGAACAGCGTATTGCGCTCGTTTCAGTTAGCCCCAGAAGCTTATAGGAAGCGTTTCAGAGAGATGAGCAAAGTTGGAGCATGTACGTTTGCCGAGACAGCAAGAGATCTGGAAAGACGATTCCAGAAGTGGATTGAGGCTGCTGGAGTTGGATCTTATGCTGACCTGAAGCAACTGATGGTCATGGAGAAGTTCTTGGAGATGATGCATCCCGAAACAAAGTTCAAGATCCAAGAAGCAGGGATAAAGGAGGTGAAAGATGCCGCAGATAGGGCAGATATGATTACTGAAGTGTACAGGAGCTTGAGGGAGAACAGAGTGAGAAGCGAGGCGAGACTCAGCAATGGCAGACCCAATGGAGTCTGGGGAGGAAGAAATTATGAGAGACACAGAAGAGTCTGGGGTGAGAAAAATTTTGATAAATGGGCAGATAAACGTGAGTACCCTAAAACTCAGAAGAGTAGGTCGCGCACTTCGTCTGAAAGTGAAGATGGAGGAGCTAAACGAGAAACTGATCGTTATCCAGGAAATCAAAGAGTCCAGTAAAGCCCCACAGAGTGCAGGTAGTGTACCTGGCCCGAGGAACTCTCATGCGAGTTGACAAAGTCAGAGCCACTCTGGTTCTTATAGGAGAGATTTTTCCCAGGTGAGGTGTTACAATTGTAACGGATTATGTCACGTGATGCGAGATTGTAGGCAGGGCAAAAGAGTTGTGACCCTGGCCATGTGTGACCCCCGAGCTAAATATGCCAATATGTTCCAAGACAAACCACAGAGATCAAACTTAGTGAACGAGAGGTATAGGCCATTCATGAGTAAAGGTTGGATCAGTATAACAGGCCAACCTGAGGTAGAAGTTGGTATCTTAAGAGATACCGGAGCTAATCAGAGCTTGATTGTGAGAAGCCTGATTGGGAATGATCGACGGTTAGCTGGCAGTGGGAAGATGAAAGTATATGGGTTATTGTCTGAGAGTGACATGCCCATTTGTACTGTCCAGCTAAGGTCGGAATATGTATCGGCGGAGGTGATGTTGGGAGTGTGCCCCGACATACCTGTTCCAGGAGTCCAAGTGATCCTGGGGAATGACTTGTGCGGGACAAAGGTGTTGCCAAGAGTCATAGCGGAGACTGTGCCAGAGGAGAGCCCAGAAGGCTCTCTCTCGCGCAGGTGGGACACCTGAGAGTGTGAACCTGACTGACATCCGAGGAGATGCGTCAGGAGACCGCCAAGCCATTGAGTACCCTGTCTCGGTAGTGATGAAGGCAGAGGTGGCCGACAAGGAAGACACTGGAGAAGGTGAGACAGTGTCGATTCAGCCGGTGGAAGATATCGACGTAGATATAGCGTGGCTGTTTGATGAAGGTCCAGCCCAGGAAAATGAAGTCTCTGTGAGGTCAAAAGTGAAGATGGCCCAGCCGAAGAAGAATCATGTGAAGAGAGCGAACCTGAGTAGAGCCCAGCCCGCTGAAGTTAAGGATCGGAAGGTGAATGCAACTGTGCTGAGTAGAAATGAGGAAAGATGTGGACAGACTGAGGACGGGAGTAGAGTGTCAAGTTGTCCACGAGCACACAGGCATATGGATAGTGGAGTTAAGTTGTGGGAGATGTCAAGAGTTGACATGTTCCACAGGAAACGTGAAGAAAAGATAGTGAAGAAGAGTAATAGCCGAGAAAATGAAAGGAGAAGAGACAGTATGTGTGGAGAGATGCTTATGAGCACTCTAGGAGACGTAGAGCGACATGTACGGTCGAGTGCTGTTGGTTGTAGTAGATGCTCGAGGAAACTTTTAGGGAATGAAGAAGAGTTGAAGGAGAAGAATTGGAGTGGTATAGAAGTGAGAAGTGTGGGAAGAGGATGACGATACAAGCATGGAGGAATAGAAGAAAGCCGAGGACTCGATGGAGGTCAAACAGGATGAAGTCTCGGATAAATGAGGAAACGAAAGGGAGGATCGTCGGTGAAGACGAGGGAGTGAAGTATGATGACAGGAGACGGAAGTATAATGGAAGTAGATTGAAGTGTGAAGACGACAGAGGAGGTACAGACCTTAGATGTCTGACTCTGGACGTGAAGAGAAGAAGACGAGGTAACGGAGGGTGGAAACAGTAAGTAGAGAGGACCGATGGAGCGCAGACGTCCTAGGAGGACAGCCAAGCCAAGAGGTGCCAGAGAAGTCAGATCGTTTGTGAGAAGATCATGTTCCTGGAGAGTTGTGAGCCGGATGTGCAAGGTGCAACGAACTAATTGTAGACTCCTAAGGGAGTATATCGATTGAAGGACGAGACAGTGTGGTGGCGGATGTATTATCCCGAGCTTTGCCACTGGAATAACTCTAAAAAATAAGGGGAGGGGAGTGTTATGATCTCATCCTGTAGGAGAAACGAGTCTCCCCCTTGAGAGTTATTCAGCAAGCCTGACCTGATTAGAAGGTCTAGCAAATATTGAGGTGATAACCCATATGTAAAATAACTGGTTGGATATGATGAACAATTTAAGATTATGGGCAGTGTAGAAGAAAACAGATAAATGACTGGTTAGGAGATGTGGACATTTTGCTGGAGGCGTGAGGCTCGCTTCTGGAGGGGTTTTGACCTCACTTGAGTGCCAGACATCACAGGGGAAAGCCGCGCTCCGTTGAGCTCCCGTCAGAAGGGAACACCTAGTGATATATCTCCAAGAGAAGAGAAGTGTGTAGACGTGCCAGCTGTGGAACTGAGCTGGGAACGTTGTGGTCTCAAGTCCTGGTCGAAGAGGAGAGTATTAAACCGCCCAGAGACATTATTGTGGGCCGTGGAAGCGCCCTGACCAAGCTTCGTCAGAGGGAGGAGCGCCCTCGACCAGACAATCTGTGGTAAGCACGATATACGCCAGTTCATAGTGATTGCTTGTAGTTGGTCGTGTGCCCAGCGACAGTAGCAATGTTTATTGATAAGTTAGACATGTTTTGGTGAGGCAGAAGGCCTGAAATAAGAGAGTGGAGAGGGAGGAACACGGAGCAACGTCCGTCCCCTCTGAGCGTTGGCAGGTAACTGAGGGAGCTCGGCTCCTGACGGTGGAAGACCCTCCCAGCGAGTGAGGACCACCGCCGGGCGAGGTGGAGTATGGACCCGCCCAAAACGGGGGAGTCCACTCTCACTGTATGTAGAGGACAGATAGAGGTTTGAGGCAAACATATTGTGTGACTATTTTTGTTTATGTGTAAAAGGGGAAACATTTTATTGGAGTGTCGATGGGTTGCAGGTTTGTCTTTGGGGAAGAAGTTGCTGAGAACTTCGAAGCCAGCATAGATGAAGTAATTGATGAGACTCCAAGGTAGTGGAGGCGAGGACCTCGAGCTGTGAGGAGAAGCAGTGAAGAGGAGTGTCACATGCTTCTGTAGAGGTGGTGAAGCACCATAGTTGCCCGAGCAAACTTCATGGTGTAGCAGCCAAGAGAGCTGTGGAGGAACCTAGCAGAAGTAGTAGAGCACCATAGTTGCTCAAGGAAAACTTCATGGTAGCAGCCTGAAGGAGCTGCAGAGGATTCTGGTAGTTAAGCCCAGAAGAACCTGAAGATATCAGGGTAGTGAACTTCCAGAGGTGGAAGGGAAGTTCTGGTGGATTACTTGTAGGGAGTTGATAGTGTTTGGTTATCATTAGCGTGCAAGACGCAGTGAGAGGTGAGTGACTGTTTGCATTCTTATGTCAAGGAGTTTTTTCTACTGAAGTTTAGAGTTACAGTCGTAGGCTGGATTACCTACAGATGTATGTGTTCTAGGACTGATAGAGTGATCGATTGATCATTGTTGCGTATCAAGGAACATTTATACTGATATATGTTATTGCATTCACATGCTGATTTTCTTTGTACACATTTATAGATACATATATATATATATATATATATATATATATATATATATATATATATATATATATATATATATATATATATATATATATATATATATATATTCTCTTGCTGATGGTGCAACAGTGTATGTAGACTTGATCAACTTGAGGAGGTTGATAGTATCAGGTGGTGAACCAGGAGATAGGATACCACTGATAAGCTGATGATAGAGTTCTGATTGTGTTGGAGTGCAACCTGATTGTAATAGTATAGAGTATAGGATTCATTATTATTATATGTGTGTATGTATTGTGTATGTCCTTTGTCCAGTAAATGTATTCCATTTTGCTGGTGTTTGCCCTTGTCCTAGTGAGGCTTCCCATGAAATAGTACAGAAGAAGAGAGAGAGAGAGAAAGAACCAAGAACCACTGTTGTGGACAGGGTAAAAGGTAATACTAATAAGTCAAAAGGGGATTGAGGAGATCAGATCACCTAAGGAGAGAGTGGGGAGTCACAGCGGCTCGTGTGGGTGTGTGCACGTGACAACGAGGCTGAGTGTTGGAGCCGCATCCCCTAAACGTGTGACGATGAGCCCCTCTCCAAGAGCCAGAAGCGCCTAGTGTGATCTCCTAGAGAGGTATAAGCACTCTACCGAGTTGTGGGTTGGGTTGTCCGTAGAGAAGGGTCAACGACGACAACACCACCAACACACAAACTATAATACTCTCCACCAACTACCCCCAACACCCCCCCTCTCTCCGCCAACTTCCACCCCACCATCCACCATTCTTTCTCCACAAACTACTACCCCACCATCCACTACTCTCTCTCCACCAACTTCCACCTCACCATCCACCAACTACCACCCACAGTCGATTACTCACCACCAACTACCCCCTTGCAATCCATCACTCTTTCTCCACCAACTACCACACCCAACCAACAACCAATCTCTCTCTTTACTAACTACCCCCCCACAATCCACCACTCTCTCTCCACTAACTACCACCACCCCATCCACCACTCTCTCTCCACCAACTACCTTCCCAATCCACCACTCTTTCCTTCAGCTACCACCCTACCATCCACCATTCTCTCTCTCCCCACCAAGTACTACCCCACCATCCACCACTCTCTCTCCACCAATTACCCCCCAACATCCACCATTCTCTCTCCGCTAACTACCACCCCACCATCACCACTCTCTCTCCTCCAACAACCCCCCCCCCCCAACATACCACACACTCTCTCAACTAACTACCCTCCCCCCCCCACCATCCACCACTCTCTCTCCATCAACTACTCCACCCCCATCCACTACTCTCTTTAAACCAACTACTATTCCATCATCCACCACTCTCTCTACAACAACTACCACCCCACCATTCTCCACTCTCTCTCCACCAACTACCACCTCACCATCCACCACTCTCCACCAACAACCACCCCACCATCAACCACTTTTTCTCTACTGAGTCCAACCTGAGCTGTCGTGGAGTGAGGACGTGTCGCCTGTCCCCTTTGGTAGTTTGGGGTGGTTGCCGTTTTTGCCGGAAGGGGGTGTGGGTGTCTCTACCCTCCCTGCTGTTCCTGGTGGTGTGGACGTGTCGCTTTTGCGATGGGCGGCCATCTTCCCCCTGTCGTGAGGGTAAACTCCTAGGTTTGGAGTTTACTGGCCGTGCGGGTTACCCTCTCGTGGATTTGGTCTTGAGTGACATGCTCAAGGTCCCGGTCATGGACGTCTACAGTGTCGAGCTGGTCACTGCTCGCAGTGTGGTCATCAACTTTGTGGGTGAGGCAGTGTACCATGACTTTCTCCGACGGTATGAGGGGCGTACTTTGCAGCTGCAGGACGGCAACAGGTCTGTGGCCATTTCGGACCGAAGTGGTGCGGTGACATATAAGAGTGTCCATGGCGCCCCCATGGAGTTTCCTGAGACCCTCCTCCGGCAATTCTTCTAGAGGTACGGCCCCGTCGTCAGTGTGTGGGTGAACTCGCTGTCTTCTGGGAAATATTCGGGTATGAAGACCAACATTCGTACCCTCGGGATGCGACTGAGGTTGGACATTCCATCCTCTGTCTGGCTTTTAGGGTACTACGTGTGGGTGTTTTATGCCCGACAAACCCGCACTTGTTTCCGGTGTGGCATGTTGGGGCATCAGGCTGCCGGGTGCACTGCTGATCCGGTTGCTCCCGTAAATTTGTTCCGTGAAGAGGATTTCCTGCCGCTCCCTCTGGAGGAGGACTCCGGGGGTGAGGAGGTGAACGTTCCATTAGCTGATGAGGCTCCCCCAGCGTCGCCCGACATTCCTCCAGTTGTCGCAGGCCCTCCTCCGGATGTTGCGGTGCCGTCGGATGTTTCTCCTGCTCCTGTCACTGTCCCTGCTGCTCCCGTGGGCCTTCCTGGTGCTCCCTGTGAGGCGTCGTCATCTTCTTACTCGTCTTCGGCTGCTGCGCCTGGCCCTGCATCCTCCCCTCGGGTCCCGGCTGTGCTGGGTGCTGGGGTGGCTGCGGTGCCTCCTGCTGTGTGTGGCCTGGTTCCCCCTGTAGTAGAGGCTGCTGCCGTTCTGCGTCGAGCGTCTGTTCGTCCGGCTGGTGGTGGCCGTGTTTCTGAGTCCGCTTCCGGCTCTGATGATCTCCGGCCGGTGCCCAAACGTTCCAGGCATTCGTCGTCTGCCTGGGCCGATGTTGGGGAATTCAATGACTGTGGGTCTTCGGGTGTCGACGGTGTGGATCCGGATGCGTCGATGGCTCCATGGTTAGTGGAGGTGGAGGTATATGTGCCTGCTGGTGATGGTGACCGTGTCACGGGTGTGCTTTCTGTTCCTTCTCTGCCGGGAGCCTCTACGCGGTGGGGTGTGGTGGCTTCCGTTGCCAGGGATGGTGGGGATACTGGTGATGGGCGTGGCCTGGTGATGACCTTAAGGAAGGATGCGTGCCGATTGGGTTCCTGGCGGTCGTCCGGTAGTGGGTCTGTGGAAGTTGGTGACCCTATAGTGGTACCCTCTGTCCGGGTCCCTCCTATTGGGGTGTGCACTGGGGGTCTGGAGGACGTGTTGCTGGCGTCCGTGATGCCGCCAGGTCATTGGTCGCGGATTGCAGAGATAATTTACAGAGAATTGCAGAGATTAGAGGACCCGAGGGACTTTCATGATGGGGCGAGTCCCATGGTGTGGGTGCGTGTGGCGATCACTCACCTCAGGTGTGATACCGTCTGGGTCCCATGTTTACGGGTGTTTGTTGCCCAGGTGCCGGATGAAATGGCTTCCCCGGTGGATGATCCAGGCTCCTGGATGTGGTTGCTTTGGGAAGCGTTTAATGTACGGTTCCCTCGGGACATGTTTCCGGGCAAGTATGTCCGCTGATTTCCTGTTTCTGTGCTTCCTTTTGTACTGTATGCCCTTCTGGCTGTTTGATTGCCCTCTTATAGTTTATGCCCGTGCCTCTCCCTTTGTTTGGGACGAGGCAGGTGGTTTAGTGTGAGTGTTTTTATTCATGTGTTTGTTTTTGTGTTATTATTTTCCACTGTGTGTCCTATTTATGCTTTAAGTGTTGTGCTTGTTTGTTGTCTGCTGTGCTTTTTTGTTGTATTTCATGTTGTTCATGCTGATGTACTTTGTTTGTTGGTCCTTCAGGCCGGTGATTTTGTTTTTGTTCTAAAATGTTATAATGTTTTGTAATGTTACTGGGAGCCGGTCGGCCGAGCGGACAGCACGCTTGACTTGTGATCCTGTGGTCCTGGGTTCGATCCCAGGCGCCGGCGAGAAATAATGGGCAGAGTTTCTTTCACCCTATGCCCCTGTTACCTAGCAGTAAAATAGGTACCTGGGTGTTAGTCAGCTGTCACTGGCTGCTTCCTGGGGGTGGAGGCCTGGTCGAGGACCAGGCCGCGGGGACACTAAAAAGCCCCGAAATCATCTCAAGATAACCTCAAGATAACCTAACTATGTTTTATTGTTTTGCTTGCATTGTTTGCCTGTTTGTACTTGTTTTTTGTTTTGTGTCTTGATGTGTGTTTTTCATGTATACGTTGTTGCCTTCTCATGTTTTGTGTCTTGATGTGTGTGTTTCATGTATACGTTGTTGCCTTCTCATGTTTTGTGTCTTGATGTGTGTGTTTCATGTATACGTTGTTGCCTTCTCATGTTTTGTGTCTTGATGTGTGTGTTTCATGTATACGTTGTTGCCTTCTCATGTTTTGTGTCTTGATGTGTGTGTTTCATGTATACGTTGTTGCCTTCTCATGTTTTGTGTCTTGATGTGTGTGTTTCATGTATACGTTGTTGCCTTCTCATGTTTTGTGTCTTGATGTGTGTGTTTCATGTATACGTTGTTGCCTTCTCATGTTTTGTGTCTTGATGTGTGTGTTTCATGTATACGTTGTTGCCTTCTCATGTTTTGTGTCTTGATGTGTGTGTTTCATGTATACGTTGTTGCCTTCTCATGTTTTGTGTCTTGATGTGTGTGTTTCATGTATACGTTGTTGCCTTCTCATGTTTTGTGTCTTGATGTGTGTGTTTCATGTATACGTTGTTGCCTTCTCATGTTTTGTGTCTTGATGTGTGTGTTTCATGTATACGTTGTTGCCTTCTCATGTTTTGTGTCTTGATGTGTGTGTTTCATGTATACCTTGTTGCCTTCTCATGTTTTGTGTCTTGATGTGTGTGTTTCATGTATACGTTGTTGCCTTCTCATGTTTTGTGTCTTGATGTGTGTGTTTCATGTATACGTTGTTGCCTTCTCATGTTTTGATAATTGTTGTACTGGGCTGTTGGTCCTTCTGGCCGGCGGTTTCTTGTTTTGTTTTGTTATATTTCACTTGTTTTATTGTATTTATTGTATTTCCCTGGCATGCTTGCATGTAAAAATAAAAAAAAATGAAAAACTTTTTCTCCACCAACTACCAACCCCCCCTCCCCACCATCCTCCACTCTCTCCACCAACTACTCCCTCACCACCATTCACCACTCTTTTTCTACCAACTAACCCCACCACCATCCACCACTCTCTCTCCACCATCTACCCCCACAATCCACCACTCTCTCCACCAACTACCACCCGACCATCCACCACTCTTCCTCCACCAACTACCACCCCACCATCCACCATTCTCTCTCCACTAACTACCCCCCCCCCCGCCATCCACCATTCTCTCTCCACCAACTACCACCCCACCATCCACCATTCTCTCTCCACTAACTACCCCCCCCCCGCCATCCACCACTCTCTCCACCAACTACCACCCCACCATCCACCACTCTCTCTCCACTAACTACCACCCCACCATCCCTCACACTCTTCACCAACTACCACCCCGCCATCCACCACTCTCTCCACCAACTACCACCCCACCATCCACTACTCTCTCTCCACCAACTACCACCCCACCATCCCTCACACTCTCTCCACTAACTACCCCCCCCCCCATCCTCCACTCTCCACCAACTACCACCCCGCCATCCACCACTCTCCACCAACTACCACCCCACCATCCACCACTCTCCACCAACTACCACCCCACCTTCCACCGCTCTCTCTTCACCAACTACCACCACCCGCCATCTACACTACCTCAACCACCTCCACCCTAGTTCCACTAACAACCACCCCACAATTCCCTACCCTCATAAACTAACAACTATCCCATTTTCGGTCTACGAACAACCATCTAACCATTCCTAGCTCCCACCCCTGAAACCCTCCCCCCCCTCGTGTGGTGAGGTACAACATGTACTGAAGGGAGGCGTTGCTGGGAGGTCCATCCTGGCCAAGGTTGAGTGTTGCAATATGTCATATTATATATATATATATATATATATATATATATATATATATATATATATATATATATATATATATATATATATATATATATATATATATACATACATATATATACATATATATACATATATATACATATATATTAGTATATTTTGGTAGCAGTGTTTCTTGTAAACATATGTTGTTAAATATGACCGAAAAAGTGAGATTAATAATTCTAACATGAATGTTCTCAATATTTTGTTATGTTTCTTTTTACTGTCGATGGTAATTGAAAAATCAATTATCCAAAATTCATCTTTATTTCTAGTCTGACGCGACACTTGAACGTGTTTTGTAATAACTTATTACATTTTCAATGACTTTAGTTTACACACACAACTGTAACCTGAAAACACTAAACAGAGTTTTACTTATTCTAACACTAAACAGCTTATCCGTCTTACATGTACTCGCACTTGGGTGAGGTTATATGGTACAACAGTTTTGGATGAGGTGAACAAATTTGTGACAAATGGAAGACAGAACACGAAACAATGGGTATTAGATGGATATGAGAGCGTAAGAATGGAAGTAACTGCAGAGGGCCTATTGGCCCATAGTTCCTCTTGATGCTTCTATATTAGTTCGGAGTCTTGAAGTGGGTAGAATATAGTTGTGCTTTAATTGGCTGTTGATTGCTGGTGTTGACTTTTTGATGTGTAGTGCCTCGCAGATGTCGACCCACCTGCTATCGCTGTACTTATCGATGATTTCTGTGTTGTCTGTTAAGACTTTTCTGGTGATGGTCTGGTTGTGAGAGGAGATTATGTGTTCCTTTATGGAGCCCTGTTGCTTATGCATTGTTAATCGCCTGGAAAGAGACGTTGTTGTCTTGCCTATATACTGAGTTCTTTGGGGCTTACAGCCCCCAAGTGGGCATTTGAAGGCATAGACGACGTTGGTCTCTTTCAAGGCATTCTGCTTTGTGTCTGGAGAGTTTTTCATGAGTAGGTTGGCTGTTTTTTTTATTTTATAGTTGGCCTACTACAGTTGTGTGTGTAAGCTAAAGTCTTTGAAAATGTAATAAGTTATTAGGAAACGCGTTCAAGCGTCGCGTAATAAATCACTCACCCAAGTGATTTAAGGAGTTGTGTTCTTCTTATTGTTCCATTAACCTTTTGATAGCTGTAGGCTACATGTGTCAGCAGTAATTATATATATATTTATATATATGATCGTAGTGTCACGAAGCCCAGTGATATTGTGTGTTATTTACTGTGGTGATTGCAACGTGTGAACCAGTGTTCTAGGTGGTAATTAGAGCACTGGGGTCATTTGCAACAGTAAGTGTTGGGCAGTGTACTAATATAGTTTGATTTAGTGCACATTACCGTGTGTGTTATTGCAAAAGGGTTGTCATTGATGGTGATTGTTGCTAGTGTGGATCGATCACCGTTTGTGATTGCAGTTCAGTAAGTCATTGTGGGGGCCGTGTTCTTGAGGGTTCATGATCTGAGGGTTATTTACTAGTGTTCTGCAGTATTGTCATTGCAACTGGATTGTAACGTAAATCACTGTGATTTGTTAGTGTGATTATTGTTGTCGTGGGTGAACTCGGCTGAAGACGAGTACTTGGGTTTTATATTCTCCTGTTTATCTGGTAGGACATCGATGTCCAGTATTCAGTGAGGTGATTGCGAGGCAATTAATGTAACGTAACCAAGGGAACGCCCATTGCTTTAAGAGAATTTGTTCTTTGACAATTTGAGTAACGTAGAATACGTTTGGGTTAATTATTTTCCTGCAAACAGCTACGGTAGTCTCAGGGTAGCCTAGCCAAGAGCCAGATAAGAAATTTGAGTATTGTCTGTCGTAATTAACGGTCAGTGGGCCAGGTAATTGACGTGTTTCAGGAAGTCAAAGTAATTAACTTCGATCCATGTTTGATCGACTCACACGAAGGCTACATTGTTCCATTAACGTAACGTCGTTATTTATACGTCCGGAATTACCGGCACTTGATTGACTCGTAGGAAGAGTAACGTCATTTTAGAATAACGTAAATGTGGTGATTAGCGTCCTTAATCACCTGAATTGGTCTGAGTATGGAAGGCTCAGACGGAATTCATACCTTAATGTAAATTGCTGAGCTGTGTGAAAGGTTGCGTATTTAATTGTTTAACTATTGATCTTGAGGATAGTAATTAATTGCTCTAAAGGTAATCTCGAGTGATTATAGTTCTCTTAGCACTTGGGACATTGTAAATTAGAGTTTGCCATCGTTGAGTGATAGTAGTAGATAATGTAAATTAACGATTGCAGTTAATTTAACTAATAAATAAAACTAATTACTACTAAAGTAGTAGTAGTAGAAACTAATAAAGAGAAAAACAGCGGTCTGGAAGTACAGGGATTAATGGGATATATTAATTGAATGCTCGACGGGTAGAGTGTTTGTTTAATTTCCGCGTTACTAGTGACAGTTGTAAGAGTTATTAAATTAACGTAAATGTTACTTTATTATTAACCTAAATCAAATTGTTATTGATTTTTTTTATTATAAAATAGACATACAAATTAAATAAGATATCGAAGCCCCCGATCATTAAATGACCCTTTACAGAAACAACCCAACCCGAAGACAGAGTAACAAAGCAGGACACATAAATGACAGGAACATGAACGAAAAATAGAGGGACACGGAGAAGACAACGGAGCATAAAACAAAACAAAAAAAACAAGCAAAAATCACACACACATACATACAAGCTAAATATAATATTTTTCAGGAAACAGACGCTTTAGGATATTTCTGACAATACGCATGCCACACATCCCAGGCATCCTGCGACGGGGGCACACCTGCATCCGAGCGACGAGGACGACGCATATACTCCAGAATCTCGACAATGACACCTCCAATCACGAGCGGCGGTACATCCCGCGGCACAGGTTCATATGGCGCCAAGACTCCCCGGCCGGTGTCCTTTTTCAGCACGAGAACTAAATCACGATCCACACCAGGGGGCACAGCAGGTGCAACAACCTCCCATTTCGGAGAACTGGCACACGGAGGCGCAGGGGGGCACAGTGGAGCAACACCCGAAACGCAGGCAGGAACAGGCACCGCACCATCCCCACCCGTCTCCTTCGCAGGCGCGGCCAACATCACCACATCCTCATGGTCCACACCAACACTGGCCGGAGAACCCACAGAGGCAACGTCGCTCACATGGACCACCACATCCTGGGAAACTGGCCCGGGACACCGGCGCGCCCGCTTCTGCAAAGGAAGTACATCATCAGAACTACAATCGTCCAAACTCACAGGGTCGTCAGGCCTCGGCCCCGGGGGTGGCAGGCCCTCCAAAACAGAAGAATCCACGTCTCTGGGAGCCGGGACCACATCTGCAGGCGGGGGCGGGACATGGACTTCCACTGGAACATCCACCACACGCAGTGCGGGCGACGGCCCGGCACTCTCACACTCATTCGCAACAACTACCTCCGGGGCCACAGCAGTTAACAGACTGGACGAACAAGGCGTAGTATCCGTCCCAACAGGCGGAGCAGCAGACAGGCAAACAAGCGCCTCAGGCACAGCACTCACCCCATCCTCAGAAGTGTCCGAATTCAACAGGGGTGCAAAGTCCTCTTCACGAAAAATATGTACCCTGCCAGATGCTCCCACGTCGCACGCTGCAGCGAGATGACCCTCATTACCACACCTGTAACAGGTGCACGGCTGCCCCCGATACAGGCAGCGGAGCGGGTAACCCAACAAGGACACAGAGGACGGAACACTACTCTTCAGTGACATGGTCAGGGTGAGGGAGCCGTCAAGCATCCCAGCACAGTGCCCTGCAAGTACCTTGTTCCAACGAATGCTGAGAACAGTACCAAACCGTCCAAACACAGCAGTTAGGAGATCGTCGTTAAACTCGAAGGGGGCACCACGCACCAACACATACGTCAAGGAGACGCTGAGGTTCACTACCTTAACTGATCCGGCAGTATCAGGGAGAGGGTAAACATGCCCCTCACACCGCCCCAGAAACGCCTGAAAGGCAGCCTGATGGCGAAACTTGACCATGGCGCGGTTCCCCTGCAGCAGCTGGATGCCCACCAATTCCGACAACTCCACATGTAGAACATCCACTAGGGCAACAACAACCAACATGTGGTCCACTGGCACCGTAAAAGCCAGACCAGCCGACGAGGTCCTCTTCAATGGAGGCCGGTAAGTCCCCATGTCTCCTCAACAGGCGTACCACGCCCACCCGAGGGACAACACCCCCACAGCCGTCACGGACAGCCTCCTCACACAGCCACGAGGGTGGAACTCAGACGTGTGACGGGTGCCTTTCTGGGAAACCATGGAAGTAGTCTGTTATTGATTGTTGATCGTACGTGGGACGAAGTGTTAACGAAAAGATTAATTTGAGGAAGGATTGCTGGAGTTGCCAGTAAACCCATTAGTCATTGATGTGTCACTGACAGGCTACTGATTTGATTGCATTGCAACCGCTGTTGCAGATGTAGACTGCACAGAGGCGTAGAACAGTTAAGAGGTTACTGGAGATGTGTCTCAGACCCTACTGTGTCATAGTTGCCAGTGTGATTATAGATCTGTGCCTGTATCTTGCTTGATGGATTCCTCTGTGTTCACGGCTTATGTTCGAGTTAGTTCATTATGTAGTCCGAGGGGCTGGTGTCTAGCTGTCATTGATAGTGTGACAGGAAGGATTTCGAGTAACGTCATTGATATTTCTTTTGTGTTTTGTTGTATTAGTTAGTACTTTATTGAATAAACTGTGTTATGTTGAACACAGTCTTTTCGTTACACCCCACATATTATTATACTTCTGTCAGTGTACTGTCACACTCGACTACTAAAATTGAGACTGATTCATGGGATTTTGACTAAATATACGGCACCACCAGGGAGCCGGTCAGCCGAGCGGACAGCACGCTGGACTTGTGATCCTGTGGTCCTGGGTTCGATCCCAGGCGCCGGCAAGAAACAATGGGCAGAGTTTCTTTCACCCTATACCCCTGTTACCTAGCAGTAAAATAGGTACCTGGGTGTTAGTCAGCTGTCACGGGCTGCTTCCTGGGGGTGGAGACCTGGTCGAGGACCGGGCCGCGGGGACACTAAAAAAGCCCTGAATTCATCTCAAGATAACCTCAAGATAACCACACAATAATAAATTATTTTTGTGAGAGCCCAGGACCTACTTGCTAGATTCGCTTTGGCGAAGTTCGACGGCCAACAGTGGAGGGGATTTAAACTTTTTGGGGTCTCGGCGTTTGCTCGCTCCTAGTCAATTATTCATAAATGGTCCCAGAGTGAGGAATGAGCTGTTTACTACACTGATGTGTTAGCTAAGCAAGTCTTTCCTCAGGTTACCTAATTGAATATCACGACAGGAATAAACATTAAAAGAATTAAAGAAATTTTCCCAGCTCAATTCTTCATTACCATTCATATTCCATTTTCTCAAACTCTCACATGGAGACAGAAGTATAAAGGCAGTAGATGGAGGCGTGAGAACGACAGAGTGAAGAATGTTGATGTGAGACTGAAGTGTGATGGTGACAGACCGAATCGTGGGCGTGATGAACTGAAGCACAAGGACGACAGAGGAGGTATAGACAGCAGATGTCTGACTCAGGACGTGAGGAGTGCAAGAAGAAGAAGACCATGTGTCTAGCGAGGTGTGACCCAGATGTTGCAAGGTGCAATGGACTAATTGTAAACTCCTTGAGGGAGTACGTAAACAGATCAACCGACCGTCAAGTCGGTTAAAGGACAAGACAATGTCGTGATGGATGCATTATCCCGAGCCTCGCCACTGGAATAACTCTCAAAAATAAGATGTGGGGAGTGTTATGATCCCAGGTAGCTGAGAAACGAGTCTACCTTGAGAGTTATTCTGCAAGAACTGACCTAAATAAGAGGTTAAAGAAATATAGACATGTTGATACATACTAAAATAATTGGTTAGATTTGATAAATAGTTTAAGAGTATGGGCAGTGATCAAGAATATAAGTAAATGACTTGACATGAGATGTGGAGAATTTGCTAGAAGTGTGAGGTTCGCTTCTGGAGGGCTTTGACCCTCACTTGAGTACCAGACATTGTGAGGGGAAGCTGTGCTTCGTGTGAGCTCCTGTTAGAGAGGAACCCCTAGTTGATATACCTTCAAGAGGAAGGAAGTGTGCAGATGTTTCAGCTGTGGAATCAAGCTGGGAATGTGTGGTCTCAAGTACTGGACGGCAAGGAGAGTTGTGAAGCCGCCCAGAGACATTTTCGTGGGCCGTGTGAGCGCCCTGGTCAGGCTCCCTCGAGAGAGAGAGAGCGCCCTGCAGGAGACCTTATTGTGGTAAGCCCAAATTTAACTAGTTAATAGTGATTGCCTATAGTTGGTTGTGTGCCCAGCGATCGTAGCAAGTGTCTGTTGATATGTTAGGTATGTTTTGATAAGGCAGAAGGCCTAAATATGAGAGTAAAGATGGAGGAACGTCCTGGAGGTAGGAGCTATGTCCGTCCCTTCCGAGCGCTGGCAGGTGACTGAGGAGACTTGGCTCCTAACAGAGGGGCTGCCCCACAGCCTCACAGAAAGCAAAGGAGCTGAACAAAAGGGCATGGAGGAACTTCCGTAATAATAGAACACCAGAAAGTAGAGAGAGATACCAGAGAACCAGGAACGAGTATGTTAATGTGAGAAGAGCAGCTGAGAAAAGGTATGAAAATAATACAGCTAATAAAGCCAAGACCAAACCAAAGTTACTACACAGTCACATCAGGAGGAAGACAACAGTGAAGGAACAGGTGATGAAACTTAGGGTGGATGAGGACAGGTACACAGAGAATGACAAAGAGGTGTGTGAAGAACTCAACAAAAGGTTTCAAGAGGTCTTTACTATAGAACAGGGAGATGTCAAGGCGCTAGGAGAGGTGGCAGCAAACCTGGTGACCTTGGATAGGTTCGAAATTACAAGAAATGAGGTCAAGAAGCACCTATTGGAGCTGGATGTGAGAAAAGCTGTTGGCCGGATGGAATCTCACCATGGGTATTGAAAGAGTGTGCAGGAGCACTTTGCTTGCCACTCACCATAGTGTATAGTAGGTCACTGGAAATGGGAGACCTACCAGAAATATGGAAGACTGCTAATGTAGTATCAATATACAAAAAGGGGGACAGACAAGAGGCACCGAACTACATGCCAGTGTCCTTAACTTGTATACCATGCAAGGTGATGGAGAAGATTGTGAGAAAAAACCTAGTAACACAGGAGGACCGCTATGGAGCTGGTCGACCGAGCGGACAGCACGCTGGACTTGTGATCCTGTGGTCCTGGGCACAATCCCGGGCGCCGGCGAGAAACAATGGGCAGAGTTTCTTTCACCCTATGCCCCTGTCACCTAGCAGTAAAATAGGTACCTGGGTGTTAGTCAGCTGTCACGGGCTGCTTCCTGGGGGTGGAGGCCTGGTCGAGGACCGGGCCACGGGGACACTAAAGCCCCGAAATCATCTCAAGATAATCTCAAGATAACATCTGGAGAGAAGAGACTTCATGACAACCCATCAACCTGGGTTCAGGGAGAGTAAATCTTGCCTTACAGGCTTGATAGAATTCTACGATCAGGTGACAAAGATTAAGCAAGAAAGAGAAGGATGGGCGGACTGCATTTTTTTGGACTATCGAAAAGCATTTGACACAGTACCTCATGAAAGGTTGATGCATAAGCTGGAGAAACAGGCAGGAGTAACTGGTAGGGCGCTCCAGTGGATAAGGGAGTACCTAAGCAATAGGAAGCAGAGAGTTACAGTGAGGGGTGAGACCTCAGAATGGTGTGAATTCACCAGTGGAGTCCCACAGGGCTCTGTACTTGGACCTATCCTGTTTCTGATATACGTAAATGTTTGCTGACGACGCCAAAATTATGAGAATGATTAAGACAGAGGAGGACAGCTTGAGGCTTCAAGAAGACCTGGACAAGCTGCAGGAATGGTCGAACAAATGGCTGTTAGAGTTTAACCCAAGCAAATGTAATGGAATAAAGATAGGGGTAGGAAGCAGGAGACCAGATACAAGGTATCATTTGTGAGATGAAATACTTCAAGAGTCAGAGAGAGAGAAAGACCTGGGGAATTGATATCACGCCAGACCTGTACCCTGAAGCTCATATCAAGAGGATAACATCAGGCCCTGGCTAAGGCCGTAAACCTACTTAAGGTTTGGCCCATACTTCTTGGGGAGCAGATAGGCGCACGCTCCTCTATTTGCACTCCTCTCTCGTCCTGTCTAAACTAGATTATAGTTGCCCTTCATACTCTTCTGCTTCTCCTTCTACTCTTCGTCGTCTTGATTCTCTGCACCATACTTGGTTGTGCCTCAGCTCTGGTGCCTTTCGTTCAACTCCTACCCTCAGCTTGTACGCTGACATAGGCTTCCTTTCTCTCGAACACTGTGATGGCTACTGTCTTCGCTGTCCTGCACGGTCATTACAGCATCCTCACTCTCGCCTCTGTCGTGATTTGACTTTTACCCTCCTGTTGCTCCTGTTCCTCTTCATCACCTTCCTCTTTCTGTCCGTTTGTCTCACTTACAAGATTCTCTTTCGGTTCGTATTACCAACGTTTCTCCTCGTATCGTTCCGTCCTTGCCCCATGGAGGGCCCCCCTTCCTAAATTTCGTAATTCCCTGATCCGCATGACTAAAGGTTTTACCCCTCCTACAGTTCTGAAACGACTTTTCCTTGAGCACTTTTCTTCAAACTCCCGCTCCGTTTCCATCTTCACGAATTGGTCTAAGTCTGCTGACGGTGTGAGCTACTCTGTTGTTTTTCCTGACCGCACTTATATGTGTTGCCTTCCTCCAGAGGCTAGCATCTTCACAGCAGAACTTTATGCTATTCTATATGCTCTTCGTCTCCTGCTTTCTCGTTGTCAATCCTCCTTTGTGGTGGTAGTTGACTCTCGTAGTGCCCTCATGGCTTTAAGGTCCTTTAATTCGATCCACCCGTGGTATTCACCATTGGCTGTTTCTTATCTCAAGTAAATTTAAGTTGGTAGAGATTTGTTGGGTTCCCAGCCATGTTGGTGTCTCTTTAAATGAGCGTGCGAATGCAGCCGCTAAGGAAGTTATGCACACTTGTCCCATCTCCCATAAAGGTATTCCTTATTCCGGCTTTTACCCAGTTATTCATTCCTCCATCCTTGCTCGTTGGTAGGGTTGTTGGTGTTCTGTTACTGGTAACAAACTGCGTACTCATAAGTATAGTGTGTCCCTGTGGCCTTCCTCCTGCCACCATAACCGGCGGTAGGAAACAGCTCTGGCAAAGCTGCGTATTGGCATTACTCGCTTAATTCAAGGACACTTAAAGGAGCGCGGCCCTGCTCCGTATTGTCCAAATTGCATTGTCCCTCTTACAGTCGTGCATATCCTTGTTGAATGTCCTGACTTCCAGGACAAGTGTGTGTCTTGCTTTGCAACCATCTCTTGCGGTCACTTGTCCCTTGGTAGAATTCTTGGCGAATCGGATACTTTTGATATCGTTTGCGTAATGCGTTTCTGTTCTCGTATTGGCATCCTTGGTAATATTTAGCACCCTCTGATTATTCCTCACACTTGATGGTGCTACATATCCTTCCCGGTTTTGTGCCTTCTTTCGATAATTACTTACTTATTCTACACATGGTTGCTAAACGATTTGGCAGGTCGTATTCTAGGGAAAATTAGGATTCAGTACCTGCCCGAAACACTATGCGTGCTAGTGGCTGTACAACAATGTAAGAAATCTAGTATTTATCAAAAAAATTGGGACAGCACATTACCATGTTGTTGTTGGTTCAGGTGGTGTGTGGTGGTGACGGTGGAGTGTGGTGGTGACGGTGGAGTGTGGTGGTGACGGTGGTGTGTGGTGGTGACGGTGGTGTGTGGTGGTGACGGTGGTGTGTGGTGGTGACGGTGGTGTGTGGTGGTGACGGTGGTGTGTAGTGGTGACGGTGGTGTGTGGTGGTGACGGTGGTGTGTAGTGGTGACGGTGGTGTGGTGTGGTGACGGTGGTGTGTGGTGGTGACGGTGGTGTGTAGTGGTGACGGTGGTGTGGTGTGGTGACGGTGGTGTGTGGTGGTGACGGTGGTGTGTAGTGGTGACGGTGGTGTGGTGTGGTGACGGTGGTGTGTGGTGGTGACGGTGGTGTGTGGTGATGACGGTGGTGTGTGGTGGTGACGTTGGTGTGTAGTGGTGACGGTGGTGTGTTGTGGTGACGGTGGTGTGTGGTGGTGACGGTGGTGTGTAGTGGTGACGGTGGTGTGTGGTGGTGACGGTGGTGTGTAGTGGTGACGGTGGTGTGGTGTGGTGACGGTGGTGTGTGGTGGTGACGGTGGTGTGTGGTGATGACGGTGGTGTGTGGTGGTGACGTTGGTGTGTAGTGGTGACGGTGGTGTGTTGTGGTGACGGTGGTGTGTGGTGGTGACGGTGGTGTGTGGTGATGATGGTGGTGTGTGGTGGTGACGTTGGTGTGTAGTGGTGACGGTGGTGTGTTGTGGTGACGGTGGTGTGTGGTGGTGACGGTGGTGTTTGGTGCTCACGGTGGTGTGTGGTGGTGACGGTGGTGTACAATAGTGACAGTGGTGTGTGGTTGTGACGGTGGTGTGTGGTGGAGACGGTGGTGCATAATGGTGACGGTGGTGTGTGGTGGTGACGGTGGTGTACAATAGTGACAGTGGTGTGTGGTTGTGACGGTGGTGTTTGGTGGTGACGGTGGTGTGTGGTGGTGACTTTGGTGTGTGGTGGTGATGGTGGTGTGTGGTGGTGACGGTGGTATATAATGGTGACGGTGGTGTGTGGTGGTGACGGTGGTGTGTGATTGTGACATTGGAGTGTGTTGCTGACGGTGGTGTGTGGTGGTGAAGGTGGTGTATAATGATGACGGTTTTGTGTGTTGGTGATGGTGGTGTGTGATGGTGACGGTGGAGTTTGATGGTGACGGTGGTGTGTGGTGCTGACGGTGGTGTGTGGTGCTGACGGTGGTGTATAATGGTGACAGTAGTGTTTGGTCGTGTCGGTGGTGTGTGGTGGTGACGGTGGTGTATAATGGTGACGGTGGTGTGTGGTAGCAACGGTGGTGTGTGGTGGTGACGTTGGTGTGTGGTAGTGATGGTGGTGTGTGATGGTGAAGGTGGGGTGTGGTGATGACGGTGGTGTGTGGTGGTGACGGTGGTGTTTGGTGGTGACGGCGGTGTGTGGTGGTGACGGTGGTGTGTGGTGGTGACGGTGGTGTGTGGTGGTGACGGTGTGTTGCGGACCCGAGTCCAGCGTCAGAGCACGGAGCTGTGACGACGACGCCATCTGTGAGTCCGCTCCCGAAAACCCCACAACATGGACAACGCCATCTAGTGGTGACAGGATATGCCGGCAACAGGTGCTAGATTTCTGTCCTAGTTGACTAGTGACGTAGCCGCTGCTGACCTCTGGTGAGGTAATGCTTAGACAGTGAACGCCATCTATGGAGTGAAGAAGTAGACATTTCTGTCTAAGCTTGTGAGTGAAGCGTCCCAGTATTAATGACGTGTCTGATTGCAGAGTCGACCTGGGACTGCTGTGTTGGACGATGGACCAGTCTACCCAAGGCAGCCAAGGTCTCTTCACGAATCTGCTTTGAAGAGGCGTGGCAGTGTCGGGAATCGCCTTATCCGGGGCTGGCTGGTGGAAGAGACTAGCCACTGTGGTGCTTAATGAGGAGAGTGATCAGCGGGTCACACGAGGCTCCTGCCTAGGGCTCGCAACCCTAGTATTAGTTGTTGAGTGGCCTGACAGCGAGGCTGACCGGTATCTGCCAGCTACAGGCTGGATTGTGGTTGAAGGCCATCACGACCGGGCACCCAGTGGAACTGTGATTTGGCTGGCCTGTGGCTCGGGAAGATTCGTCGTAGAGTTATCGTGGATTCATCGTGAGCCACGGAAGCAGAGACCAGGGCTACCCAGAAGAAGCATCGCTGAGTGTTGAGCGTCTTCAGAGAGGGAGACCTAATTATACATTGTGTAGTAATAATTCCCTTTTATGACTTTAAATTACGGTGGTGGGAATATATATATATAAAATAGAATACTTGTCTTCAATGTACCTTCCTTGATAGCTTTGACTTGCATTACGGAACACACCCCTTGAAAGCCTCTACTAACTTTGGGCCGGATTCCCAAACTCTACTACCATCAGAGAAGAACCCAGTTGCGTCCCAGTAGGGCCGTAACACGGTGGTGTGTGGTGGTGGCGGTGGTGTGTGTTGTGGTGACGATGGTGTATGATGGTGAAGGGGGGTGTGGTGATGACGATGGTGGTGACTTTGGTGTGTGTTGGTGACGGTGGTGTGTGGTGGTGACGGTGGTGTGTGGTGGTGACGGTGGTGTATAATGGTGACGGTTTTGTGCGTTCCTGATGGTGGTTTGTGATGGTGACGATGGAGTTTGATGGTGACGGTGGTGTGTGGTGCTGACGGTGGTGTGTTGTGGTGACGGTGGTGTATAATGGTGACAGTGGTGTGTGGTGGTGACGGTGGTGTATAATGGAGACAGTGGTGTGTGGTGGTGACGGTGGTGTGTGGTGGTAACGGTGGTGTGTGGTGGTGACGGTGGTGTGTGGTGGTGACGTTGGTGTGTGGTAGTGATGGTGGTGTGTGGTGGTGACGGTGAAGTGTGGTGGTGACGGTGAAGTGTGGTGGTGACGGTGGTGTGTGGTGGTGACGGTGGTGGTGACGGTAGTGTGTGGTGGTGACGGTAGTGTGTGGTGGTGATGGTGGTGTGTGTTGTGGTGACGGTGGTGTTTGGTGGTGACGGTGGTGTTTGGTGGTGACGGTGAAGTGTGGTGGTGACGGTGGTGTGTGGTGGTGACGGTGGTGGTGACGGTAGTGTGTGGTGGTGACGGTAGTGTGTGGTGGTGATGGTGGTGTGTGTTGTGGTGACGGTGGTGTGTGGTGGTGACGGTGATGTGTTGGGGTGACGGTGGTGTACGATTGTGAAGGGGGGGTGTGGTGATGACGATGGTGGTGACTGTGGTTTTTGGTGGTGACGGGGGTGTATAATGGTGACGGTGGTGTGTGGTGGTGACGGTGGGGTGTGGTGCTGATGGTGATGTAGAATTGTGACAGTGGTGTGTGTTGTGGTGGTGTGTGGTGGTGACGGTGGTGTGTGGTGGTGACAGTGGTGTGTGGTGGTGACGTTAGTGTGTGGTAGTGACGGTGGTGTGTGATGGTGAATGTGGGGTGTGGTGATGACAGTGGTGTGTGGTGGTGACGTTGGTGTGTGGTGGTGACGGTGGTGGCCGTTGTGTAGTGGTTGCTGTTGTGTGGTGGTGGTGACGGTGGTGTTTGGTAGTGACGGTGGTGTGTGGTAGTGACGGTGGTGTGTGATGGTGACGATGGTGTGTGGTGGTGACGGTGGTGTATGGTGGTGAAGGTGGTGTGTGGTGGTGATGGTGGTGTGTGGTGGTGACGGTGGTGTGTGGTGGTGACGGTGGAGTGTGATGGTGACGGTGGAGTGTGATGGTGACGGTGGTGAAGGTGGTGTGTGGTGGTGACGTTGAAGTGTGATAGTGACGGTGGTGTTGTGGTGGTGACGGTGGAGTGTGATGGTGACGGTGGTTTGTGATGGTGTCGGTGGTGTGTGATGGTGACGGTAGTGTGGTGGTGGTGACAGTGGTGTGTGGTGGTGTGTGTGGTGTGTGGTGGTGACGGAAATGAGTTATGGTGTCGGTGATGTGTGGTGGTGACGGTGGTGTGTGGTGGTGTTGGTTGGTGTGTGGTGGTGTCAGTGGTCTGTGGTGACGGTGGTGTGTGGTGGTGACGGTGGTGTGTGGTGGTGACGGTGGTGTGTGGTGATAACGGTGGTGTATAATGGTGACAGTGGTGTGTGGTGGTGACGGTGGTGTATAATGGTGACGGTGGTGTGTGGTGGTGACGGTGGTGTGTGGTGGTGACGTTGGTGTGTGGTAGTGATGGTGGTGTGTGGTGGTGTTTGGTGGTGACGGTGGTGTTTGGTGGTGACGGTGGTGTGTGGTGGTGACGGTGGTGGTGACGGTAGTGTGTGGTGGTGACGGCGGTGTGTGTTGTGGTGACGGTGGTGTGTGGTGGTGACGGTGATGTGTTGGCGTGACGGTGGTGTGTGATTGTGAAGGGGGGGTGTGGTGATGACGATGGTGGTGACTGTGGTGTTTGGTGGTGACGGGGGTGTATAATGGTGACGGTGGTGTGTGGTGGTGACGGTGGGGTGTGGTGCTGACGGTGGTGTAGAATTGTGACAGGTGTGTGTGTTGTGGTGGTGTGTGGTGGTGACGGTGATGTGTGTTGTGGTGGTGTGTGTTGTGGTGGTGTGTGGTGGTGACGGTGGTGTGTGTTGTGGTGGTGTGTGGTGGTGACGGTGATGTGTTGGGGGTGACGGTGGTGTGTGATTGTGAAGGGGGGGTGTGGTGATGTCGATGGTGGTGACTGTGGTGTTTGGTGGTGACGGTGGTGTGTGGTGGTGACGGTGGTGTGTGGTGGTAACAGTGGTGTGTGGTGTTGACGGTGGTGTATAATGGTGACGGTGGTGTGTGGTGGTGACGGTGGTGTAGAATGGTGACGGTGGTGTGTGGTGGTGACGGTGGTGTGTGATGGTGACGGTGGAGTGTGTTGGTGACGGTGGTGAAAGTGGTGTGTGGTGGTGACGGTGATGTGTGGTGGTGACGGTGGTGTGGGGTGGTGTCGGTGGTGTGTGATGGTCACGATAGTGTGTGTTGACGATAGTGTGTGATGGTGACGATAGTGTGTGATAGTGACGGTGGTGTTTGATGGTGATGACGGTGGTAGTGACGATGGTGTGTGGTGGTGACTTTGGTGTGTGGTTGTGTGTGGTGGTGACGGTGGTGTATAATGGTGACGGTGGTGTGTGGTGGTGACGGAGGTGTGTGGTGTTGATGGTGGTGTGTGGAGCTGAGGGTGGTGTGTGGTGGTGACGGTGGTGTGTGGTGTTGATGGTGGTGTGTGGAGCTGAGGGTGGTGTGTGGTGGTGACGGTGGTGTATAATGGTAACGGTTTTGAGTGTTGGTGATGGTGGTGTGTGATGGTGACTGTGGAGTTTGATGGTGACATTGGTGTGTGGTGGTGACGGTGGTGTGTGGTGGTGACGGTGGTGTGTGATGGCGACGGTGGTATGTGATGGTGACGATAGTGTGTGAGGGTGACGGTGGTGTTTGATGGGGAAGCTGGGGTGTGGTGATGACGGTGGTGGTGACTGTGGTGTGTAGTGGTGACTTTGGTGTTTGGTGGTGACGGTGGTGTGTGGTGGTGATGGTGGTGTGTGGTGGTGATGGTGGTGTGTGGTGGTGACGGTGGTATATAATGGTGACGGTGGTGTGTGGTGATGACGGTGGTGTGTGATTGTGACGGTGGAGTGTGTTGCTGACGGTGGTGTGTGGTGGTGAAGGTGATGTATAATGATGACGGTTTTGTGTGTTGGTGATGGTGGTGTGTGATGGTGACGGTGGAGTTTGATGGTGACGGTGGTGTGTGGTGCTGACGGTGGTGTGTGGTGCTGACGGTGGTGTATAATGGTGACAGTAGTGTTTGGTGGTGTCGGTGGTGTGTGGTAGCAACGGTGGTGTGTGGTGGTGACGTTGGTGTGTGATGGTGAAGGTGGGGTGTGGTGATGACGGTGGTGTGTGGTGGTGACGGTGGTGTTTGGTGGTGACGGCGGTGTGTGGTGGTGACGGTGGTGTGTGGTGGTGACGGTGGTGTGTGGTGGTGACGGTGTGTTACGGACCCGAGTCCAGCGTCAGAGCACGGAGCTGTGACGACGACGCCATCTGTGAGTCCGCTCCCGAAAACCCCACAACATGGACAACGCCATCTAGTGGTGACAGGATATGCCGGCAACAGGTGCTAGATTTCTGTCCTAGTTGACTAGTGACGTAGCCGCTGCTGGCCTCTGGTGAGGTAATGCTTAGACAGTGAACGCCATCTATGGAGTGAAGAAGTAGACGTTTCTGCCTAAGCTTGTGAGTGAAGCGTCCCAGTATTAATGACATGTCTGATTGCAGAGTCGACCTGGGACTGCTGTGTTGGACGATGGACCAGTCTACCCAAGGCAGCCAAGGTCTCTTCACGAACCTGCTTTGAAGAGGCGTGGCAGTGTCGGGAATCGCCTTATCCGGGGCTGGCTGGTGGAAGAGACTAGCCACTGTGGTGCTTAATGAGGAGAGTGATCAGCGGGTCACACGAGGCTCCTGCCTAGGGCTCGCAACCCTAGTATTAGTTGTTGAGTGGGCTGACAGCGAGGCTGACCGGTATCTGCCAGCTACAGGCTGGATTGTGGTTGAAGGCCATCACGACCGGGCAAACAGTGGAACTGTGATTTGGCTGGCCTGTGGCTCGGGAAGATTCGTCGTAGAGTTATCGTGGATTCATCTTGAGCCACGGAAGCAGAGACCAGGGCTACCCAGAAGAAGCATCGCCGAGTGTTGAGCGTCTTCAGAGAGGGAGACCTAATTATACATTGTGTAGTAATAATTCCCTTTTATGACTTTAAATTACGGTGGTGGGAATATATATATATAAAATAGAATACTTGTCTTCAATGTACCTTCCTTGATAGCTTTGACTTGCATTACGGAACACACCCCTTGAAAGCCTCTACTAACTTTGGGCCGGATTCCGAAACTCTACTACCATCAGAGAAGAACCCAGTTGCGTCCCAGTAGGGCCGTAACACGGTGGTGTGTGGTGGTGACGGTGGTGTGTGTTGTGGTGACGATGGTGTATGATGGTGAAGGGGGGTGTGGTGATGACGATGGTGGTGACTTTGGTGTGTGTTGGTGACGGTGGTGTGTGGTGGTGACGGTGGTGTGTGGTGGTGACGGTGGTGTATAATGGTGACGGTTTTGTGCGTTCCTGATGGTGGTGTGTGATGGTGACGATGGAGTTTGATGGTGACGGTGGTGTGTGGTGCTGACGGTGGTGTGTTGTGGTGACGGTGGTGTATAATGGTGACGGGTGTGTGGTGGTGACGGTGGTGTATAATGGAGACAGTGGTGTGTGGTGGTGGTGTGTGGTGGTAACGGTGGTGACGGTGGTGTGTGGTGGTGACGTTGGTGTGTGGTAGTGATGGTGGTGTTTGGTGGTGACGGTGGTGTTTGGTGGTGACGGTGGTGTGTGGTGGTGACGGTGGTGTGTGGTGGTGACGGTGGTGGTGACGGTAGTGTGTGGTGGTGACGGTAGTGTGTGGTGGTGATGGTGGTGTGTGTTGTGGTGACGGTGGTGTGTGGTGGTAACGGTGATGTGTTGGGGTGACGGTGGTGTACGATTGTGAAGGGGGGGTGTGGTGATGACGATGGTGGTGACTGTGGTGTTTGGTGGTGACGGGGGTGTATAATGGTGACGGTGGTGTGTGGTGGTGACGGTGGGGTGTGGTGGTGACGGTGATGTGTTGGGGGTGACGGTGGTGTGTGATTGTGATGGGGGGGTGTGGTGATGACGATGGTGGTGACTGTGGTGTTTGGTGGTGACGGTGGTGTGTGGTGGTGACAGTGGTGTGTGGTGGTAACAGTGGTGTGTGGTGGTGACGGTGGTGTATAATGGTGACGGTGGTGTGTGGTGGTGACGGTGGTGTAGAATGGTGACGGTGGTGTGTGGTGGTGACGGTTGAGTGTGATGGTGACGGTGGAGTGTGTTGGTCACGGTGGAGTGTGTTGGTCACGGTGGTGTGTGATGGTGACGGTGGTGTGTGGTGGTGACGGTGGTGTGTGGTGGAGACGGTGATGTGTGATGGTGACGGTGGTGTGTGGTGGTGTCGGTGGTGTGTGATGGTGACGATAGTGTGTGATGTTGACGATAGTGTGTGATGGTGACGATAGTGTGTGATAGTGACGGTGGTGTTTGATGGTGATGACGTTGGTAGTGACGATGGTTTGTGGTGGTGACTTTGGTGTGTGGTGGTGACGGTGGTGTATAATGGTGACGGTGGTGTGTGGTGGTGACGGTGGTGTGTGGTGTTGACGGTGGTGTGTGGTGCTGATGGTGGTGTGTGGTGGTGACGGTGGTGTATAATGGTAACGGTTTTGTGTGTTGGTGATGGTGGTGTGTGATGGTGACTGTGGAGTTTGATGGTGACATTGGTGTGTGGTGGTGACGGTGGTGTGTGGTGGTGACGGTGGTGTATAATAGTGAAGGTGGTGTGTGGTGGTGACGGTGGTGTATAATAGTGAAGGTGGTGTGTGGTGGTGACGTTAGTGTGTGGTAGTGACGGTGGTGTGTGATGGTGAATGTGGGGTGTGGTGATGACAGTGGTGTGTGGTGGTGACGTTGTTGTGTGGTGGTGACGGTGGTGTGTGGTGGTGGCCGTTGTGTAGTGGTTGCTGTTGTGTGGTGGTGGTGACGGTGGTCTGTGGTGGTGCTGACGGTGGTGTTTGGTAGTGACGATGGTGTGTGGTAGTGACGGTGGTGTGTGATGGTGACGATGGTGTGTGGTGGTGACGGTGGTGTATGGTGGTGAAGGTGGTGTGTGGTGGTGACGGTGGTGTGTGGTGGTGACGGTGGTGTGTGGTGGTGACGGTGGAGTGTGATGGTGACGGTGGAGTGTGATGGTGACGGTGGTGAAGGTGGTGTGTGGTGGTGACGTTGAAGTGTGATAGTGACGGTGGTGTTGTGGTGGTGACAGTGGAGTGTGATGGTGACGGTGGTGTGTGATGGTGTCGGTGGTGTGTGATGGTGACGGTAGTGTGGTGGTGGTGACAGTGGTGTGTGGTGGTGTAGGATGTGTGTGGTGGTGACGGAAATGAGTTATGGTGTCGGTGATGTGTGGTGGTGACGGTGGTGTGTGGTTGTGTTGGTTGGTGTGTGGTGGTGTCAGTGGTCTGTGGTGACGGTGGTGTGTGGTGGTGACGGTGGTGTGTGGTGGTGACGGTGGTGTGTGGTGGTAACGATGGTGTATAATGGTGACAGTGGTGTGTGGTGGTGACGGTGGTGTGTGGTGGTGAAGGTGGTGTGTGGTGGTGACGGTGGTGTGTGGTGGTGACGTTGGTGTGTGGTAGTGATGGTGGTGTGTGGTGGTGTTTGGTGGTGACGGTGGTGTTTGGTGGTGACGGTGGTGTGTGGTGGTGCCGGTGGTGGTGACGGTAGTGTGTGGTGGTGACGGAGGTGTGTGTTGTGGTGACGGTGGTGTGTGGTGGTGACGGTGATGTGTTGGCGTGACAGTGGTGTGTGATTGTGAAGGGGGGGGGGGTGTGGTGATGACGATGGTGGTGACTGTGGTGTTTGGTGGTGACGGGGGTGTATAATGGTGACGGTGGTGTGTGGTGATGACGGTGGGGTGTGGTGCTGACGGTGGTGTAGAATTGTGACAGATGTGTGTGTTGTGGTGGTGTGTGGTGGTGACGGTGGTGTGTGTTGTGGTGGTGTGTGTTGTGGTGGTGTGTGGTGGTGACGGTGGTGTGTGTTGTGGTGGTGTGTGGTGGCGACGGTGGTGTGTGTTGTGGTGGTGTGTGGTGGTGACGGTGATGTGTTGGGAGTGACGGTGGTGTGTGATTGTGAAGGGGGGGTGTGGTGATGACGATGGTGGTGACTGTGGTGTTTGGTGGTGACGGTGGTGTGTGGTGGTGACGGTGGTGTGTGGTGGTAACAGTGGTGTGTGGTGGTGACGGTGGTGTATAATGGTGACGGTGGTGTGTGGTGGTGACGGTGGTGTGTGATGGTAACGATAGTGTGTGATGTTGACGATAGTGTGTGATGGTGACGATAGGTTGTGATAGTGACGGTGGTGTTTGATGGTGATGACGGTGGTAGTGACGATGGTGTGTGATGGTGACTTTGGTGTGTGGTTGTGTGTAGTGGTGACGGTGGTGTATAATGGTGACGGTGGTGTGTCGTGGTGACGGTGGTGTGTGGTGGTGACTTTGGTGTGTGGTGGTGACGGTGGTGTGTGGTGGTGACTTTGGTGTGTGGTTGTGTGTGGTGGTGACGGTGGTGTATAATGGTGACGGTGGTGTGTGGTGGTGACGGTGGTGTGTGGTGGTGACGGAGGTGTGTGGTGTTGATGGTGGTGTGTGGAGCTGAGGGTGGTGTGTGGTGGTGACGGTGGTGTATAATGGTAACGGTTTTGAGTGTTGGTGATGGTGGTGTGTGATGGTGACTGTGGAGTTTGATGGTGACATTGGTGTGTGGTGGTGACGGTGGTGTGTGGTGGTGACGGTGGTGTATAACAGTGAAGGTGGTGTGTGGTGGTGACGTTAGTGTGTGATAGTGATGGTGGTGTGTGATGGTGAATGTGGGGTGTGGTGATGACAATGGTGTGTGGTGGTGACGTTGATGTGTGGTGGTGACGGTGGTGTGTGGTGGTGGCCGTTGTGTAGTGGTTGCTGTTTTGTGGTGGTGGTGACGGTGCTGTTTGGTAGTGACGGTGGTGTGTGGTAGTGACGGTGGTGTGTGGTGGTGACGGTGGTGTGTGGTGGTGACGGTGGTGTGTGGTGGTGACGGTGGTGTGTGGTGGTGACGGTGGTGTGTGATTGTGACGGTGGAGTGTGATGGTGACGGTGGTGAAGGTGGTGTGTGGTGGTGACAGTGATGTGTGATAGTGACGGTGGTGTGGTGGTGGTGACGGTGGTCTGTGGTGGTGGTGACGGTGGTGTGTGGTGGTGACGGTGATGTGTGATAGTGACGGTGGTGTATGATGGTGACGGTGGTCTGGTGGTGGTGACAGTAGTGTGTGATGGTGACGGTAGTTTGGTGGTGGTGACTGTGGTGTGTGGTGGTGACTGTGGTGTGTGGTGGTGACGGTGGTGTGTGGTGGTGTCGGTGGTGTGTGGTGGTGTCGGTGGTGTGTGGTGGTGTCAGTGGTGTGTGGTGGTGTCGGTGGTGTGTGGTGGTGTGTGGTGGTGTCGGTGGTGTGTGGTGGTGTTGGTGGTGACGGTGGACTGTGGTGGTGCTGACGGTGGTGTGTGGTGATGACGGTGGTGTGTGGTG
Source organism: Procambarus clarkii (assembly GCF_040958095.1). Lineage (NCBI taxonomy): Eukaryota > Metazoa > Arthropoda > Malacostraca > Decapoda > Cambaridae > Procambarus > Procambarus clarkii. The sequence goes on from NC_091199.1 coordinate 33,105,863, forward strand.
GTGTCGGTGGTGTGTGGTGGTGTCGGTGGTGTGTGGTGGTGTCGGTGGTGTGTGGTGGTGAGGGTGGTGTGTGGTGGTGGCCGTTGTGTAGTGGTTGCTGTTGTGTGGTGGTGGTGACGGTGGGGTGTGGTGGTGGTGACGGTGGTCTGTGGTGGTGACGGTGGTGTCGGTGGTGTCTGGTGGTGTTGGTGGTGTGTGGTGGTGTCGGTGGTGTGTGGTGGTGACGGTGGTGTGTGGTGGTGACGGTGGTCTGTGGTGGTGGTGACGGTGGTGTCGGTGGTGTCTGGTGGTGTTGGTGGTGTGTGGTGGTGTCGGTGGTGTGTGGTGGTGACGGTGGTGTGTGGTGGTGACGGTGGTGTGTGGTGGTGATGGTGGTGTGTGGTGGTGACGGTGGTGTGTGGTGCTGACGGTGGTGTGTGGTGGTGACGGTGGTGTCGGTGGTGTCTGGTGGTGTTGGTGGTGTGTGATGGTGTCGGTGGTGTGTGGTGTTTACGGTGGTGTGTGGTGGTGACGGTGGTCTATTGTGGTGGTGACGGTGGTGTGTGGTGATGACGGTGGTGTGTGGTGGTGACAGTGGTGTTTGGTGGTGACGGCGGTGTGTGGTGTTGACAATGGTGGGTGGTGGTTTCGGTGGTGTGTGGTGGTTACGGTGGTGTGTGGTGATGAAGATGGTGTGTGGTGGTGACGTTAGTGGTGAGGTGATGTGTGGTGGTGCAATGGTGTGTGATAGTGACGGTAGTGTGTGATGGTGACGGTGATGTGTGATGGTGACGGTGGTGTGTGATGGTGACGATAGTGTGTGATGATGACGATAGTGTGTGATTGTGACTGTGATGTTTGATGTTGACGATAGTGTGTGATGGTGACGATAGTGTGTGAAAGTGACGATAGTGTGTGATAGAGACGGTGCTGTTTGATGGTGATGATTGCGTGTGATGGTGACAGTGGTGTTTGGTGGTGACGGTTGTGTGTGATGTTGACGGTGGTGAGTGGTGGTGACGGTGGTGAGTGGTGGTGACGATAGTGTGTGATGGTGACGATAGTGAGTGATGGCGAGTGGTGGTGTTTGAAAGTGATGATAGTGTGTAGTGGTGACGGTGATTTGTGATGGTGACGGTGGTGTTTGGTGATGACGGTTGTGTGTGATGGTAACGGTAATGTGTGGTGGTGACGGTGTTGTGTGGTGGTGACGGTTGTGTGTGGTGGTGACGGTGGTGTGTGGTGGTGACGGTGGTGTGTGGTGGTGACAGTGGAGTTTGATGGTGACGGTGGAGTGTGATGGTGACGGTGGCGTGTGGTGGTGACGATGTTGTGTGATGTTGTCTATGTTGTGTTACCGTGACGATGGTGTGTGGTGGTGACGGTGGTGTATGGTGGTGAAGGTGGTGTATGGTGGTGACGGTGGGGTGTGGTGGTGACGGTGGTGTGTGGTGGTGACGGTGGAGTGTGATGGTGATGGTGGAGTGTGATGGTGACGGTGGTGAAGGTGGTGTGTGGTGGTGACGTTGAAGTGTGATAGTGACGGTGGTGTCGTGGTGGTGACGGTGGAGTGTGATGGTGACGGTGGTGAAGGTGGTGTGTGGTGGTGACGGTGATGTGTGATAGTGACGGTAGTGTGGTGGTGGTGACGGTGGTGTGTGAAGGTGTCGGTGGTGTGTGATGGTGTCGGTGGTTTTTGATGGTGACGGTAGTGTGGTGGTGGTGACAGTGATGTGTGGTGGTGTAGGTGGTGTGTGGTGGTGACGGAAATGAGTTATGGTGTCGGTGATGTGTAGTGGTGACGGTGGTGTGTGGTGGTGTTGGTTGGTGGTTGGTGGTGTCAGTGGTCTCTGGTGGTGGTGGTGTGTGGTGGTGACGGTGGTGTGTGGTGGTGACGGTGGTGTGTGGTGGTGACGGTGTTGTGTGGTGGTGACGGTGGTGGTGACGGTAGTGTGTGGTGGTGACGGTGGTGATGACGGTAGTGTGTGGTGGTGACGGTGGTGTGTGTTGTGGTGACGGTGGTGTGTGGTGGTGACGGTGATGTGTTGGCGTAACGGTGGTGTGTGATTGTGAAGGGGGGGGTGTGGTGATGACGATGGTGGTGACTGCGGTGTTTGGTGGTGACGGGGGTGTATAATGGTGACGGTGGTGTGTGGTGGTGACGGTGTTGTGTGTTGTGGTGGTGTGTGGTGGTGACGGTGATGTGTTGGGGGTGACGGTGGTGTGTGATTGTAAAGGGGGGGTTGTGGTGATGACGTTGGTGGTGACTGTGGTGTTTGGTGGAGACGGTGGTGTGTGGTGGTGACGGTGGTGTGTGGTGGTATCAGTGGTGTGTGGTGGTGACGGTGGTGTAGAATGGTGACGGTGGTGTGTGGTGGTGTCAGTGGTGTGTGATAGTGACGATAGTGTGTGATGTTGACGATAGTGTGTGATGATGATGATAGTGTGCGATAGTGACGGTGGTGTTTGATGGTGATGACGGTGGTAGTGACGATGGTGTGTGGTGGTGACTTTGGTGTGTGGTTGTGTGTGGTGGTGACGGTGTTGTATAATGGTGACGGTGGTGTGTGGTGGTGACGGTGGTGTGTGGTGTTGACGGTGGTGTGTGGTGCTGAGGGTGGTGTGTGGTGGTGACGGTGGTGTATAATGGTAACGGTTTTGAGTGTTGGTGATGGTGGTGTGTGGTGGTGACTTTGGAGTTTGATGGTGACATTCGTGTGTGGTGGTGACGGTGGTGTGTGGTGGTGACGGTGGTGTGTAATAGTCAAAGTGGTGTGTGGTGGTGACGTTAGTGTGTGGTAGTGATGGTGGTGTGTGATGGTGAATGTGGGGTGTGGTGATGACAGTGGTGTGTGGTGGTGACGTTGGTGTGTGGTGGTGACGGTGGTGTGTGATTGTGACGGTGGAGTGTGATGGTGACGGTGGTGAAGGTGGTGTGTGATAGTGAAGGTGGTATGGTGGTGGTGACGGTGGTCTGTGGTGGTGGTGACGGTGGTGTGTGGTGGTGACGGTGATGTGTGATAGTGACGGTGGTGTATGATGGTGACGGTGGTCTGGTGGTGGTGACAGTAGTGTGTGATGGTGACGGTAGTTTGGTGGTGGTGACTGTGGTGTGTGGTGGTGACGGTGGTGTGTGGTGGTGTCGGTGGTGTGTGGTGGTGTCGGTGGTGTGTGGTGGTGTTGGTGGTGTGTGGTGGTGACGGTGGTGTGTGGTGGTGGCCGTTGTGTAGTGGTTGCTGTTGTGTGGTGGTGGTGACGGTGGGGTGTGGTGGTGGTGACGGTGGTCTGTGGTGGTGCTGACGGTGGTGTGTGGTGGTGACGGTGGTGTCGGTGGTGTGTGGTGATGTTGGTGGTGTGTGGTGGTGTCGGTGGTGTGTGGTGGTGACGGTGGTGTGTGGTGGTGACGGTGGTCTGTGGTGGTGGTGACGGTGGTGTGTGGTGATGACGGTTGTGTGTGGTGGTGACGGTGGTGTTTGGTGGTTACGGCGGTGTGTGGTGGTGACGGTGGTGTGTGGTGGTGACCATGGTGGGTGGTGGTTTCGGTGGTGTGTGGTGGTTACGGTGGTGTGTGGTGATGACGATGGTGTGTGGTGGTGACGTTAGTGGTGAGGTGATGTGTGGTGGTGCAATGGTGTGTGATAGTGACGGTGGTGTGTGATGGTGACGGTGATGTGTGATGGTGACGGTGGTTTGTGATGGTGACGATAGTGTGTGATGATGACGATAGTGTGTGATTGTGACTGTGGTGTTTGATGTTGACGATAGTGTGTGATGGTGACGATAATGTGTGAAGGTGACGATAGTGTGTGATGGAGACGGTGCTGTTTGATGGTGATGATTGCGTGTGATGGAGACGGTGGTGTTTGGTGGTGACGGTTTTGTGTGATGTTGACGGTGGTTAGTGATGGTGACGGTGGTGAGTGGTGGTGACGATAGTGTGTGATGGTGACGATAGTGAGTGATGGCGACGGTGGTGTTTGATAGTGACGATAGTGTGTAGTGGTGACGATGATTTGTGATGGTGACGGTGGTGTTTGGTGATGACGGTTGTGTGTGATGGTAACGGTAATGTGTGATGGTGCCGGTGGTGTGTGTTGATGGTGGTGTGTGATGGTGACGGTGGCGTGTGGTGGTGACGGTGGTGTATAGTGGTGACTGTGGTGTGTGGTGGTGACGGTTGTGTGTGGTGGTGACGGTGGTGTGTGGTGGTGACAGTGGAGTTTGATGGTGGCGGTGGAGTGTGATTGTGACGGTGGCGTGTGGTGGTGACGATGTTGTGTGATGGTGACTATGTTGTGTTACCGTGACGGTGGTGTGTGGTGGTGACGGTGATGTATGGTGGTGAAGGTGGTGTGTGGTGGTGACGGTGATGTGTGGTGGTGACGGTGGTGTGTGGTGGTGACGGTGGAGTGTGATGGTGACGGTGGAGTGTGATGGTGACGGTGGTGAAGGTGGTGTGTGGTGGTGACGTTAAAGTGTGATAGTGACGGTGGTGTCGTGTTGGTGACGGTCGAGTGTGATGGTGACGGTGGTGAAGGTGGTGTGTGGTGGTGACGGTGATGTGTGATAGTGACGGTAGTGTGGTGGTGGTGACGGTGGTGTGTGATGGTGTCGGTGGTGTGTGATGGTGTCGGTGGTGTGTGATGGTGACGGTAGTGTGGTGGTGGTGACAGTGGTGTGTGGTGGTGTAGGTGGTGTGTGGTGGTGACGGAAATGAGTTATGGTGTCGGGGATGTGTGGTGGTGACGGTGGTGTGTGGTGCTGACGGTGGTGTGTGGTGCTGACGGTGGTGTGTGGTGGTGACAGTGATGTATAATAGTGACGGTTGTGTGTGGTGATGACAGTGGTGAGTGGTGGTGACGGTGGTGTGTGGTGGTGATGGTGGTGTGTGGTGGTGACAGTGATGTATAATAGTGACGGTTGTGTGTGGTGATGACAGTGGTGAGTGGTGGTGACGGTGGTGTGTGGTGGTGACGGTGGTGTGTGGTGGTGACGGTGGTGTGTGGTGGTGTCGGTGGTGTGTGGTGGTGTGTGTGGTCGTATCGGTGGTGTGTGGTGGTGTCAGTGGTGTGTGGTGGTGACGGGGGTGTGTGGTGGTGACGACGGTGGTTTGTGGTGGTGACGGTGGTGTGTGGTAGTGACAATGGTGGGTGGTGGTGTCGGTGGTGTGTGGTGATGATGATGGTGTGTGGTTATGACGGTGGTGGTGACATTAGTGACGACGGTGATGTGTGGTGTTGACGATGATGTGTGATGGTGACGGTGGTGTGTGATGGAGACGGTGGTGTGTGATGGTGACGGTGGTGTGTGGTGGTGACGGTGGGGTGTGGTGGTGACGGTGGACTGTGGTGGTAGTGGTGACGGTGGTCTGTGGCGGTAGTGACGACAGTGTGTGATGGTGACTGTGATGTTTGATGATGACGATGTTGTGTTACCGTGACGGTGGTGTGAGGTGGTGACGGTGGTGTGTGGTGGTGACGGTGGTGTGTGGTGGTGACGGTGGAGTGTGATGGTGACGGTGGTGAAGGTGGTGTGTGGTGGTGATGGTGATGTGTGATAGTGATGGTGATGTGGTGGTGGTGACGGTGGTGTGTGATGGTGTGACGGTGGTGTGGTGGTGGTGACGGTGGTGTGTGGTGGTGACGGTGGTGTGTGGTGGTGTAGGTGGTGTGTGGTGGTGTAGGTGGTGTGTGGTGGTGACGGAAGCTAGTTATGGTGTCGGTGATGTGTGGTGGTGTTTGTTGGTGTGTGGTGGTTTCGGTGGTGTGTGGTGGTGACGGTGGTCTGTGGTGTTGTTTGGTGGTGACAGTGGTGTGTGGTGGTGACGGTGGTGTGTGGTGGTGAGAGTGGTGTGTTGTGATGTGTGTGGTTGTGTCGGTGGTGTGTAGTGGTGTCGGCGGTGTTTGGTGGTGTCGGTGGTGTGTGGTGGTGACGGTGGTGTGTGGTGATGACGATGGTGTGTGGTGGTGACGGTGGTGGTGACGTTGGTGGTGACGGTGATGTGTGGTGGTGACGATGGTGTGTGATGGTGACGGTGATGTGTGTGATGGTGACGGTGGTGTGTGATGGTGAAGGTGGGGTGTGGTGATGACGATGGTGAAGGTGGTGTGTGGTGGTGACGTTGTAGTGCGATAGTGACGGTGGTGTGGTGGTGGTGACGGTGGAGTGTGATAGTGACGATGGTGTGTGATAGTGACGATGGTGTGTGGTGGTGACGGTGATATGTTGGGGTGACGGTGATGTGTGATTGTGAAAGGGGGTGTGGTGATGACGATGGGGGTGACTGTGGTGTTTGGTTGTGACGGGGGTGTATAATGGTGACGGTGGTGTGTGGTGGTGACGGTGGTGTGTAGTGGTGACGGTGGTGTGTGGTGGTGACAGTGATGTGTTGGGGTGACGGTGGTGTGTGATTGTGAAGGGGGGGGTGTGGTGATGACGAGTAGTAGGGTGGAAGACGCACAGGTACCTTTTTTTTTTTGGGGAGAGGACCCCTGTGAGGTGTAAGACGCACAGGTACCTTTTTTTTCAGGCCAGAGAACCCCTGTGAGTTGTACAACTCACAGAACATTTTTTTTTTCTGGGGAATATCCCGCGTGTAAGCCAGGGTTTTCAGGTAAATTTTGTCAGTCACAGATTTTAGAAGTAAGGATTTCTTATGATGAAAATAATTTCCGAGACTTAGAAGTTTGTTAAGGGCTTATGGGACAAATTCAAGTAACGTATGTAGCTCTTTAGGGTTTCCATGAGAACTCTACGGACATATTTTACATGTTTTCAACTTACAAAATCGTCTATGTAAGCCTTAGTTATTCATATAAATTTAGAAAATCACCTGTGCGGGCCAGGGTTTTCAGGGGCTCGTACCTCACACCCCCCTCCCTCCCCCCCTACCTCGCAATCTGTCGCCTCACCTGTGTTTACTTTAGACGTCAGCCAGACACGGCCTTCAGGTCACCTCGGTAATCGTATCTTATCTTCTCCATAATAATATCTGGACCGTCCCTCTCTCTCTCCTCCTATTTCCTTACAACTATTTTCAGAGTTTCAAATAATCATAGAAGTTTATTTATATGTTTATGACCGAATTTGTAAAAGGACCATTTTCAGAGAATATTGTCTTAGATGTTTTGTTAAAGAAAACAGCCAACTTAGCCATAACATTTAGTTTTATATCCATTTACGGCTATTTCATCTGTAAAGACCAAAATTGAACAGAGCCCAGTTTTAAGCTCATATTTCATCAGAGTCCAGTTTATACCGAAAATTCGCCAGAGTCTACTTTGAGAGCAAAATTAGTCAGAGACAGTTTTAGCTCATATTTCATCAGAGTCCTGTAATCTGCGAAAATTTGACAGAGTCCATTTTATACCCAATTTTCGTCAGAGTCTACTTTGTGAGCAAAATTAGTCAGAGACAGTATTTAGCTCATATTTCATCAGAGTCCAGTTTATGCTCAAATTCGCCAGAGTCTACTTTGAGAGCAAAATTAGTCAGAGACAGTTTTAAGCTCATATTTCATCAGAGTCCAATTATCAACAGAAATTCGCCAGAGTCTACTTTGAGAGCAAATTTCATCAGTGTCCTGTAATCTGTGAAAATTTGACAGAGTCCATTTTATACCCAATTTTCGTCAGAGTCCAGTTTATGCTCAAATTCGCCAGTCTACTTTAATAGCAAAATTCATCAGAATCCAGTTTTCTAGCAAATTTCATCAGTGTCCTGTAATCTGTGAAAATTTGACAGAGTCCAGTTCTTGATCGAAATTCATCAGAGTCCAGTTTATACCGAAAATTCGCCAGAGTCTACTTTGTGCCAAAATATTCAGAGTCCAGTTCATGATCGAAATTAATCAGAGTCCAATTAAAGACCCAAATTTGACAGAGACCACATTTTCGCTACTAGCAGTCCAATCCCCCTGAAATTTTAAACAGTCTTATTTCAGACGTAGTAAATAAGATCAAGTCAGTTACTGAGCTCCAGCTCTTGTCCCCCACCCTCTTCCACCCTCAAGTCTTTGTAAATAAACCATCAATTTCCCCGAAATTTTTACCCTCTGTATTTCAGACATAGTAAGTATGAAGTAAACAATTATAAAACTCCAGCTCTTGTCCTCTGTCCAAGTTCACTCATGTAAATTCATTACTCTCAGTCCAAATCACCCTGAGATTTAAACACTCAACTACATTTTCAGACATAGTAAATAAGATCAAGTCAGTTACCGAGCTCCAGCTCTTGTCCCCCTGTATTTGCATATTTTCTCTATATTCAGCTGTGTTCTTCACTTTTTGTCCGTGTTTTCTGTGTTCATTCCATGTTCTACAAATGTTCACAGTCCCATTCAGTTCATATTTTCACAAGTATCTCCATTTTTTTCTATAATCTTTCTCTTAGTCTCATTACTTTCTCTACAAATTCTAGTCATATTTTCTATGTTTTCATGTTCATCACATGTTCTCTTTACAACTTTTATACTCAATATTCATGCTAACTTCCATATGTTGTGTTCTTTGTCAATATTCATGTTCCTCTACAAGTTCATATTCCCAGCATGTTCACTGTATTCATCAACTTTTCTTACATATGTTCTTTGCCATGTTCCCCATATGTTCTCTGGGTTTTTCCCCTTACATGTTATCTAACGTTCCTTAACTAAAAAATCTTTCACCAATCAACTAAAAACATAGTCACTTTCGTCATTTCTCAACTAAACTTATTATCCAGTCAACTAAAATAGTCAGAAATAGCCTCGTTCAACACTGTTCTTAACTAAAACAACCTTTCTCTTAGCTAAAAATTGTCAAAGGAAACTTTTTTCAGCACTTTCTTAACAGGCGCTATGTTTCATCAAGAAAAAATTGTCAAAGGAAACTTTCCAAAACTGTTCATAACTAGCTTTTATCCATCGTCAATCAACTAAAAATAATAACTTTCATCATTTCTTAACTAAACATATTCCCCATTCATCAGAAAATAACCGTGTTCATCAGGTTTCATTGTCATTTCATAACTAAAATTATCTGCCAATCATCAGAAAAAGTCATGTTCATCATGTTTTGGCTTTTGCTCAACTAAAAGTATTCATCGGTCAACTAAAAATAGTTACTTCATCATGTTTCCTTGTCATTTCTAAACTGAAATATCACTTCTCTCATCTGAAAATAGTCAGGATTATCCTCATTCAACACCGTTCTTAACTAAAACAGCCTTTCGCTTAGCTAAAAATTGTCAAAGGAATCTTTTCAGCACTGTTCATAACTAACTTTATCCATAGTCAAGTAAGAAAATATAGTCAAAGATATCTATCATCGTCGTTCTTAACTGGCATTATACTTTGTGGAGCACTAAAATAGTCACTGTCGTCATATTTTGTCTTTTTCCTCAACTAAAAGAGTCAAATGTAACTTTTTCAACACTTTCGTAACTAAAATTATATGTCGCTAAGTAAGAAAAAATAGTCAAATGTAACTTTTTCAGCACTTTCGTAAAAATTATATGTCGTTAAGTAAGAAAAATAGTCAAAGGTGCTCTCCGTAACACCAAAGTTACTCTTCGAGATAACAAAAAGACGCTCTCAAACACTCAAAAATTTACTCGCATCCTCAAAGTTATTCTCAGAGTCATCAAAAAAGTTAATCTCAGTTATCAAAATGCTATTCTCCAAGTAGCCTTTCATTCATCAGAGAACTTTCTAAGACATCTTCGTTCATTAAAGTTAATCTCAGAGGCATAAAAGTTATTCTCGGAGCTATCAAAAAGTTAATCTCTAAAACAACAAAAGTTAATCTCTGTCATCAAAGTTGATCTGCAAGATATCTTCGAGTCATCAAAGTTACTTTTCATTACATCAAAGACGCGTTCAAATACTACCCATGTTCTCATAAGTCATTCTCAAAGTCATCAAAGTTATTCAAAGAGCTAACAAAAGTTATTCTCAGAGTCACCTTCGTTCTTCAGAGAAACTTTCCAAAACATCTTTGTTCATCAAAGTTATTCTCAGAGTTAACAAAGGTAATCTCTAACTCACTCTCAGTCATCAAAGTTAATCCAAGAGACGTCAAAGTTAATCCAAGACATCATCTTGCATCAAAGATATTCTCTCTAAGCCATCAATGTTCTTCTCTAAGACATAAAAGTTATTCTCTATGTCAACAAAAGTTATTCTCTGAGCTAACAAAATACTACTCATGTTCTCAAAGACATTCTCCAATTCATCAATGTTGTTTCAAAGACATCAAAGTTAATCTCAGAGTTATCCAAAGACATTCTCAAAGTCATCTAAAGTTATTCTCTAAGACATCAAAGTTATTCTAAGAGTTATCAAAAGTTATTCTCAGTCATGTTATGTTATTCTCTAACTCTCTTCCATTCATCAAAGACATTCTCTAAGCCCTCAAAGTTATTCTCTAAGACAACAAAGTCATTCCCAGAGTCATCAAAAGTTATTCTTCGAAACATAAAATTTGCGCTGTAAGATATCTTCGTTCATCAAACTTATTGTCCGAGATATCTAAAGTTATTCTCAGAACAATCAAAAGTTATTATAAGACAACAAAAGTTATTATCAGAGCTACCCAAAGCTATTCTCAGAGTCACCTTCGTTCGTCAGAGAAACTTTCAAAACATCTTTGTTCAACAAACTTGTTTTCAAAGTCATCAAAAGTTAATCTAAGACATCTGCTTTCATCAAAGTTATTTTCAGAGACATCTAAAGTTATTATGTAAGACACAAAAGTTATTCTCAGAGACATCAAATGTTATTCTCGAAGTCATCAAAGATATTTTCAGAGACATCTAAAGTTAATTTCTATGTTATAAAGTTATTCTCAGAGACATCTAAAGTTAATCTTGGTCATCAAAGTTGTTCTCTAAACATCAATGTTGTTCTCCAAGACATCAAAGATGTTCTCAAAATCATAAATGTTATTCCCAGAGCTATCAAAGTTATTCTCAAAGTCATCAAAGTTATTCAAAGAGCTAACAAAAGTTATTCTCTAAGTAACCTTTCGTTCATCAGAGAAGCTTTCTAAGACATCTTCGTTCATCAATGTTGATCTCTAAGTCACCTTTGTTCATCAAAGAAACTCTCCTTCTTCCATCAAGTTATACTTTAAGACAACATTGTTGTTCTCTAAGACATCTTCAGGCATAAAATTTCTCCCCAAATGTAACTAGTTCAGCTTTTCATATCAAACTTACACTTCTGTTAAATATATTTTCTTAGACATTTTACCTTTTAAACTGTTCTCTGAACTACACTGTTCAAACCTACGTAACCTATCCTCTCCACCCAATGTTACTTAGTTAACGTAACGTTCCTAAACCTAACTTTACCTATCCTATCCTAACATAACTTACCTTACCTTACCTACCTTTCCTAACTTAACCTGCTTAACCTATCTTACCTAACTTTACCTATATTACCTTACCATACCTTACCTATCTTACCTGACTTTACCTATCTTACCTAACTTAACCTGCATAACCTAACTTTACCTATGTTACCTTACCTACCTTACTTATCTTACCTAACCTAACTTTACCTATGTTACCTTACCTTACCTACCTTTCCTAACTTATCCTGCTTAACCTATCTTACCTAACTTTACCTATGTTACCTTACCTTACCTACCTTTCCTAACTTATCCTGCTTAACCTATCTTACCTATCTTACCTAACTTTACCTATCTTACCTAACTTAACTTTCATAACCTAACTTTACCTATCCTAACATAACTTACCTTACCTTCCCTATCTTACCTAACTTTACCTATCCTATCCTAACCTAACTTGTCTTACCTAACTTAATCTTACTTTCCCAAACTGATGTATCCTAACTTATCTAGTCCAACCAGACATGCTCTAACTTACATAAGTATTCCTTCTTGTCTTTTGTGTTTCGTCAATCATTGTCTCATATTCATTTACTCATTTCATTAGTTAATTTCTCAAATGGTCACTTTTGCATTTCAAGTGTTATTTGTTTAAGATTGGGTGTTTAATCATTTCAAAGGTTTTTCTTATATATGGGAACTTACTCATTTCAAGGGATAATTTCTCAAATGGACGTTTTTGCATTTCAAGTGTCATTTGTTTAAGATTGGGTATTTAACCATTTCAAAGGATTTTGTTATATATGGGAACTTACTCGTTTCAAGGGCTAATTTCTCAAATGGTCATTTTTGCAGATCAAGGGTTATTTGTTAAAGTTCATCAAGTTGCCCATAAGTTGTATTTATTATGTTTGTTATCATATGTTCTTATTCCCCCACCCTTTAACCTAACCTCTTGTAATCTTAGTGTATTTAGTAGGTTCTATCTTATGTTCTTATTCCCCAACCCTTTAACCTAACCTTTCAGATGTAGTTTGTTGAATATATTATCCTTTTCCTAACCTTTCAGATGTAGTTTGTTGAATATATTATCCTTTTCCTAACCTTTCAGATGTAGTTTTGCTTCTCCTTTTGTATATTTTTACCCAAACCCACCATCCCACTTAACCTTCTTTCCTTCTTTACTTTGATTCTCCTACTCCTTCTAACCCTCCTTTTCTATCTCTCTCCCTTATTCTCTCTCTTCCTCCCCCTCTCTCTCCCTCATTTGCTCAAATGCTCTCTTGTTTCTCAAATTCAAGTCTTATTGCTCCCATTCTCACACCCTCATTCTCATTCACTTAGTTTTTCTTTTTCTCAATTCAAGTCTTAGTGCTCCCATGCCCACACTCTCTCATTCTCTCTTCTTTGGTCCCATTTTATTCCGCCCCCTCTCTCTTACTCCTTGCTCTTCTTTCATGCTCTCACTCCCTTGAGCTCTTGTTTCTCAATTTCAAGTCTTAGTAGATCTGATTCTTTACTATTGTAATTTTTATTATTACTATGATAAAGAATGAACTTATATGTGAAAACAAAGTAAAGAAGGTTAAGTGGGATGGTGGGTTTGGGTAAAAATATACAAAAGGAGAAGCAAAACTACATCTGAAAGGTTAGGAAAAGGATAATATATTCAACAAACTACATCTGAAAGGTTAGGAAAAGGATAATATATTCAACAAACTACATCTGAAAGGATAGGTTAAAGGGTTGGGGAATAAGAACATAAGATAGAACCTACTAAATACACTAAGATTACAAGAGGTTAGGTTAAAGGGTGGGGGAATAAGAACATATGATAACAAACATAATAAATACAACTTATGGGCAACTTGATGAACTTTAACAAATAACCCTTGATCTGCAAAAATGACCATTTGAGAAATTAGCCCTTGAAACGAGTAAGTTCCCATATATAACAAAATCCTTTGAAATGGTTAAATACCCAATCTTAAACAAATAACACTTGAAATGCAAAAACGTCCATTTGAGAAATTAACTAATGAAATGAGTAAATGCCCATATATGACAAAAATTCTTTGAAATGCTTAAATATCCAATCTCTAACAAATAGCACTTGAAATGCATAAGTGACCATTTGAGAAATTATCCCTTGAAATGAGTAAATGCCCATATATGACAAAAATTCTTTGAAATGCTTAAATATCAAATCTCTAACAAATAGCACTTGAAATCCATAAGTGACCATTTGAGAAATTAACTAATGAAATGAGTAAATGAATATGAGACACTGATTGACGAAACATAAAAGACAAGAAGGAATACTTATGTAAGTTAGAGCATGTCTGGTTGGACTAGATAAGTTAGGATACAACAGTTTGGGAATGTAAGATTAAGTTAGGTAAGCCAAGTTAGGTTAGGATAGGATAGGTAAGACAAGTTATATAAGTTAGGTAAGGTAAGGTAAGTTAGGTTAAGTTAGATAAGTTAGGTTAAGTTTTGTAAGTTAGGTTAAGCAGGTTAAGTTATGTAAGTTAGGTTAAGTTATGTAAGTTAGGTAAGGTAACATAGGTAAAGTTAGGTTAAGCAGGTTGAGTTAGGTAAGGTAAGGTAAGGAAAGTTATGTTAGGATAGGTAAAGTTAGGTTATGCAGGTTAAGTTAGGTAAGATAGGTTAAGCAGGTTAAGATAGGTAAGGTAAGGTAAGTTAGGTAAGATAGGTAAAGTTAGGTAAGATAGGTAAGGTAAGGTAAGTTAGGTTAGGATAGGTAAAGTTAGGTTATGCAGGTTAAGTTAGGTAAGATAGGTAAAGTTAGGTAAGATAGGTAAGGTAAGGTAAGTTAGGTTAGGATAGGTAAAGTTAGGTTATGCAGGTTAAGTTAGGTAAGATAGGTAAAGTTAGGTAAGATAGGTAAAGTTAGGTAAGATAGGTAAAGTTAGGTAAGATAGGTTAGGTAAGGTAAGTTAGGTTAGGATAGGTAAAGTTAGGTTATGCAGGTTAAGTTAGGTAAGATAGGTAAAGTTAGGTAAGATAGGTAAGGTAAGGTAAGTTAGGTTAGGATAGGTAAAGTTAGGTTATGCAGGTTAAGTTAGGTAAGATAGGTAAAGTTAGGTAAGATAGGTAAGGTAAGGTAATTTAGGTTAGGATAGGTAAAGTTAGGTTATGCAGGTTAAGTTAGGTAAGATAGGTAAAGTTAGGTAAGATAGGTAAGGTAAGGTAAGTTAAGTTAGGATAGTTCAGAGAACAGTTTTAGGGTAAAGTGACTGCGAAAATATATTTTAACAAGTGCAGGCTTGGTATGAAAAGCTGAACTAGTTACATTTTGGAGAGAAAATTTTATGACTGAAGATGTCTTAAAGAATAACATGATGGAAGAAGGAGAGTTTCTTTGATGAATGAAGGTGTCTTAGAGAACAACTTTTGGAGAACGAATATGGATTGGAAAGTTTCTCTAATGAACGAAGGTGAGTTAAGATTAACTTTTATGATTTAGAGAACATCTTTGATGTCTTAGATAGCAACATTGATGTTTTAGAGAACAACTTTTGATGACTCTGAGAATAACTTTGATGAGTTTGAGAATGACTTCTGAGAACATGAGTAGTATTTTGTTAGCTCTGAGAATAACTTTTATAACATAGAAATTAACTTTAATGAACAAAAGTGAGTTACAGAATAACTTTGATGACTCTGTGAATAACTTTGATGACTTTGAGAATGTCTTTGAGAACATGAGTAGTATTTTGTTAGCTCAGAGAATAACTTTGCTGTCTTAGAGAATAACTTTCAGGACTTAGAGAATATCTTTGATGAACGGAAAGTTACTTAGAGAATAACATTTCATGACTGAGAATAACTTTATGAATGAAGATGTCTGAGATTAACTTTGATAGCTCAGAATAACTTTTGTGGACATGAGAATATCTTTGGATAACTCTGAGAATAACTTTGATGTCTTTGAAACAACTTTGACGAACGAGAGTTAGAGATTACCTTTGTTAACTCTAAGATTAACTTTACATGTCTCTGAGACAAACTTTTATAACATAGAAATTAACTTTAATGACCAAAAGTGAGTTAAAGATTACATTTGATAACTCTAAGATTAACTTTAGATGTCTCTGAGAATAACTTTTATGAACGAAGATGTTTTGGAAAGTTTCTCTGAAGAACGAAGGTGACTCTGAGAATAACTTTTATGTCTTAGAGAAGAACATTGATGGTTTAGAGAGAATATCTTTGATGAAAAATGATGTCTTGGATTAACTTTGACGACTCTGTGAATAACTTTTGTGGACATGAGAATATCTTTGGATAACTCTGAGATTAACTTTGATGTCTTTGAAACAACTTTGATGAACGAGAGTGAGTTAGAGATTACCTTTGTTAACTCTGAGAATAACTTTGATGAACAAAGATGTTTTGGAAAGTTTCTCTGAAGAACGAAAGTGACTCTGAGAATAACTTTTGTTAGCTCTTTGAATAACTTTGATGACTTTGAGAATGACTTCTGAGAACATGGGTAGTATTTGAATGCGTCTTTGATGTAATGAAAAGTAACTTTGATGTCTCGAAGATATCTTGCAGATCAACTTTGATGACAGAGATTAACTTTTGTTGTTTTAGAGATTAATTTGATAGCTCCGAGAATAACTTTTATGCCTCTGAGATTAACTTTGAGGATGCAAGTAAATTTTTGAGTGTTTGAGAGTGTCTTTTGATATCTCGACGAGTCCCATTGAAGTCTTAAAGGATGTCTTTGATGTCTCGAAGAGAGTCTTTGACTATATTTCTTACTTAACGACATATAATTTTAGTTAGGAACAATGACGAATATGACTATTTTAGCGAAGTGAAAGGCTACTTTAGTTAAGAACAGTGTTGGAAAGAGGCTACACATGACTATTTCAGATGAGAGAAGTGATATTTCAGTTAAGAAATGACAAGGAAACATGATGAAGTAACTATTTTTTAGTTGACTGATGAATACTTTTAGTTATGGAAAAAGAGAAAACATGACGAGGGAGACTATTTTTTGTGCTCCCCAAAGTATAATGTCAGTTAAGAACAGCGATGAAAGATATCTTTGGTTATTTTTTCTTACTTGACAAAACATAATTTTTGTTAAGCAAAAAGACAAAACATGATGAACATGGCTTTTTCTGTTGATTGATGGATAATTTTAGTTATGAAATGACAATGAAACATGAAGAACACGGTTATTTCTGATGACTGGGGAATAAGTTTAGTTAAGAACAGTGCTGGAAAGATTCCTTTGACAATTTTTCTTACTTAGCGACATATAATTTTAGTTACGAAAGTGTTGAAAAAGTGTCCTTTGACAATTTTTAGCTAAGAGAAAGGTTGTTTTAGTTAAGAACAGTGTTGAACGAGGCTATTTCTGACTATTTTTAGTTGACTGGATAATAAGTTTAGTTGAGAAATGACGAAAGTGACTATGTTTTTAGTTGATTGGTGAAAGATTTTTTTAGTTAAGGAACGTTAGATAACATGTAAGGGGAAAAACCCAGAGAACATATGGGGAACATGGCAAAGAACACATGTAAGAAAAGTTGATGAATACAGTGAACATGCTGGGAATATGAACTTACAGAGAACATGAAAACATGATAAGGAGAATAGGGAATACAAAGAATGAACAATGGACTTGTGAAGAACATGGAGAATATGACAAAGAATGTAGAAAACATGTAAGTGAAGGTGAAAAACGAAGTGATCTTGTGAGGAACATGAACTTGTAGAGGAACATGAATATTGACAAAGAACACAAAAATATGGAAGTTAGCATGAATATTGAGTATAAAAGTTGTAAAGAGAACATGTGATGAACATGAAAACATAGAAAATATGACTAGAATTTGTAGAGAAAGTAATGAGACTAAGAGAAAGATTACAGAAAAAATGGAGATACTTGTGAAAATATGAACTGAATGGGACTGTGAACATTTGAAGAACATGGAGTGAACACAGAAAACATGGACAAAATGTGAAGAACACAGCTGAATATAGAGAAAATATGCAAATACAGTATGATTATTGAAGGTTTTGATACGTTGGGGATTGATACGTTGGGGATGAGAAGGGTAAAGTAATTACTCAGATAAACAGATAGGCTGGAGAGGGACTTGATCGAATATATTTATGTCTGATGATCTAAGGCTGAGGAAATGGAGCTTTGCTAATGTCCAGATTAATTTTACTACGTTAGAAAATAAGGTGATCTTAAATCTCAGGTGATTTAGTTGGAAAATAAAGAACTTGCACAAATGAACTAAGCTGGGGCACAAGAGTTGAAACTTGATAACTGAACTGGTTTTTATTTAATATGTCTGAAAATGTAGTTGGGTGATTTGGACTGAGAGTAATGAATTTACAAAAGTGAGCTTGGACAGAGGACAAGAGCTAGAGTTTTATAATTGTTTACTTCATATTTACTATGTCTGAAATACAGAGGGTAAAAATTTCAGGGAAATTGATGGGTTATTTACAAAGATACGAAAGAGAACTAAGGTGGGGACGAGAGCTGGAGCTCAGTAACTGACTTGATCTTATTTACTACGTCTGAAATATGACTGTTTAAAATTTCAGGGGGATTGGACTGCTAGTAGCGAAAATGTGGTCTCTGTCAAATTTGGGTCTTTAATTGGACTCTGATTAATTTCGATCATGAACTGGACTCTGAATATTTTGGCACAAAGTAGACTCTGGCGAATTTTCGGTATAAACTGGACTCTGATGAAATTTGAGCTTAAAACTGTCTCTGACGAATTTTGCTCTCAAAGTAGACTCTGGCGAATTTCTGTTGATAATTGGACTCTGATGAAATATGAGCTTAAAACTGTCTCTGACGAATTTTGCTCTCAAAGTAGACTCTGGCGAATTTCTGTTGATAATTGGACTCTGATGAAATATGAGCTTAAAACTGTCTCTGACGAATTTTGCTCTCAAAGTAGACTCTGGCGAATTTCTGTTGATAATTGGACTCTGATGAAATATGAGCTTAAAACTGTCTCTGACTAATTTTGCTCTCAAAGTAGACTCTGGTGAATTTGAGCATAAACTGGACTCTGCCGAAAATTGGGTATAAAATGGACTCGGTCAAGTTTTCACAGATTACAGGACACTGATGAAATTTGCTCTCAAAGTAGACTCTGGCGAATTTTCGGTATAAACTGGACTCTGATGAAATATGAGCTTAAACTGGGCTCTGTTCAATTTTGGTCTTTACAGATGAAATAGCCGTAAATGGATATAAAACTAAATGTTATGGATAAGTTGTCTGTTTTCCTTAACAAAACATCTAAGACAATATTCTCTGAAAATGGTCCTTTTACAAATTCGGTCATAAACATATAAATAAACTTCTATTATTATTTGAAACTCTGAAAATAGCTGTAAGGAAATAGGAGGAGAGAGAGAGAGAGGGACGGTCCAGATATTATTATGGATAAGATAAGATAAGAGGTAACCTGTATGCAGCGTCTGGCTGGCTGGGCGTAAGGTAAATAAAGGTGACGCGAGAGATTGCGAGGTAAGGGGGAGGGAGGGGGGTGTGAGGTATGAGCCCCTGAAAACCCTGACTTACACAGATAACTTTCTAAATTTACATGAATAACTAAGGCTTACATAGACGATTTTTGTAAGTTGAAAACATGTAAAATATGTCCGAATAGTTCTCCTGGAAACCCTAAAGTGCTACATACGTTATTTGAATTTCTCCTATAAGGCCTTAACAAACTTCTAAGTCTCGGAAATTATTTTCATCATAAGAAATCCTTACTTCTAAAATCTGTGACTGACAAAATTTACCTGAAAACCCTGGCTTACAGACACGATATTTCACAGAAAAACAAAAAAATTACCTGTGCGTCTTACACCGCACAGGGGTCCTCGGGCCTGAAAAAAAAGGTACCTGTGCGTCTTACACCGCACAGGGGTCCTCTCCCCCCCAAAAAAAAGGTACCTGTGCGTCTTCCACCCTACTACTATGACGATGGTGGTGACTGTGGTGTTTGGTGGTGACGGTGGTGTGTGGTGGTGACCGTGGTGTGTGGTGGTGACGGTGGTGTAGAATGGTGACAGTGGTGTGTGGTGGTGATGGTGGTGTGCGGTGGTGACGGTAGTGTGGTGGGGGTGACGGTGGTGTGTAGTGGTGTCGGTGGTGTGTGATGGTGACGATAGTGTGTGATGGTGACGATAGTGTGTGATTGTGACGGTGGTGTTTGATGGTGATGACGGTGGTGGTGACGATGGTGTGTGGTGGTGGTGACGGTGGTGTGTGGTGGGGACGGTGGTGTGTGGTGCTGACGGTAGTGTGTGGTGTTGACGGTGGTGTGTGGTGCTGACGGTGGTGTGTAGTGGTGACGGTGGTGTATAATGGTGACGGTTTTGTGTGTTGGTGACGGTGGTGTGTAATGGTGACGGTGGTATGTTGTGGTGACGGTGATGTATAATAGTGACGGTGGTGTGTGGTGGTGACGGTGCTGTGTGGTGGTGACGTTGGTGTGTGGTAGTGATGGTGGTGTGTGATGGTGAATGTGGGGTGTGGTGATGACAGTGGTGTGTGGTGGTGACGGTGGTGTGTGGTGGTGACGGTGGTGTGTTGTGGTGGCCGTTTTGTAGTGGTTGCTGTTGTGTGGTGGTGGTGACGGTGGTCTGTGGTGGTGCTGACGGTGGTGGTGACGGTGGTGTGTGGTAGTGACAGTTGTGTGTGGTGGTGACGGTAGTGTGTGTTGGTGACGGTGGTGTGTGGTGGTGACGGTGGTCTGTGGTGGTGGTGACGGTGGTCTGTGGTGGTGGTGACGGTAGTCTGTGGTGGTGGCGACGGTGGTGTGTGGTGGTGACGGTGGTGTGTGATGGTGACGGTGGAGTGTGATGGTGTCGGTGGTGAGTGTGGTGGTGAGGGTGGTGTGTGGTGGTGACGGTGGTGTGTGGTAGTGAAGGTGGTGTGTGGTAGTGAAGGTGGTGTGTTTTGGTGACGGTGGTCTGTGGTGGTGACGGTGGTGTGTGGTGGTGACGGTGGTCTGTGGTGGTGGTGACGGTGGTCTGTGGAGGTGGGGACGGTGGTGTGTGGTGATGACGGTGGTGTGTGGTGGTAACGGCGGTGTGTGGTGGTGACGGCGGTGTGTGGTGGTGACAGTGGTGTGTGGTGGTGACAATAGTGAGTGGTGGTTTCATTGGTGTGTGGTCGTTACGGTGGTGTGTGGTGATGACGATGGTGTGTGGTGGTGACAGTGGTGGTGACGGTGATGTGTTTTGGTGACGATGGTGTGTGATGGTGACGGTGGTGTGTGATGGTGACGATAGTGTGTGATGGTGACGACAGTGTGTGATGGTGACTGTGGTGTTTGATGATGACGATGTTGTGTTACCGTGACGGTGGTGTGAGGTGGTGACGGTGGTGTGTGGTGGTGACGGTGGTGTCTGGTGGTGACGGTGGAGTGTGATTGTGACGGTGGAGTGTGATGGTGACGGTGATGAAGGTGGTGTGTGGTGGTGACGTTGAAGTTTGAAAATAACGGTGGTGTCGTGGTGGTGACGTTGGAGTGTGATGGTGACGGTGGTGAAGGTGGTGTGTGGTGGTGATGGTGATGTGTGATAGTGACGTTGATGTGGTGGTGGTGACGGTGGTGTATGATGGTGTCGGTGGTGTGGTGGTGGTGACGGTGGTGTGTGATGGTAACGGTGGTGTGTGATGGTAACGGTGGTGTGTGATGGTGACTGTGGTGTGTGGTGGTGACGGTGGTGTGTGGTGGTGACGGTGGTGTGTGGTGGTGTCGGTGGTGTGTCTTGGTGTCGGTGGTGTGTGGTGCTGTCGGTGGTGTGTGGTGTTTCAGTGGTGTGTGGTGGTGACGGTGGTGGTTGTGGTGACGGTGGTGTGTGGTGGTGATGGTGGTGTGTGGTTGTGGCCGTTGTGTAGTGGTGGCTGTTGTGTGGTGGTGGTGACGGTGGGGTGTGGTGGTGACGGTGGTCTGTGGTGGTGGTGGTGACGGTGGTCTGTGGTGGTGGTGACGGTGGTGTGTGGTGGTGACGGTGGTGTGTGGTGGTGTAGGTGATGTGTGGTGGTGACGGAAGCTAGTTATGGTGTCGGTGATGTGTGGTGGTGATGGTGGTGTGTGGTGGTGTTTGTTGGTGTGTGGTGGTGGTTTCGGTGGTGTGTGGTGGTGACGGTGGTCTGTGGTGGTGTGTGTTGGTGACAGTGGTGTGTGGTGGTGACGGTGGTGTGTGGTGGTGACAGTGGTGTGTGATGGTAACGATGGTATGTGATGGTGACTGTGGTGTGTGGTGGTGACGGTGGTGTGGTGGTGGTGACGGTGGTGTGTGGTGCTGTCGGTGGTGTGTGGTGGTTTCGGTGGTGTGTGGTGGTAACGGCGGTGTGTGGTGGTGACGGCGGTGTGTGGTGGTGACAGTGGTGTGTGGTGGTGACAATAGTGAGTGGTGGTTTCATTGGTGTGTGGTCGTTACGGTGGTGTGTGGTGATGACGATGGTGTGTGGTGGTGACAGTGGTGGTGACGGTGATGTGTTTTGGTGACGATGGTGTGTGATGGTGACGGTGGTGTGTGATGGTGACGATAGTGTGTGATGGTGACGACAGTGTGTGATGGTGACTGTGGTGTTTGATGATGACGATGTTGTGTTACCGTGACGGTGGTGTGAGGTGGTGACGGTGGTGTGTGGTGGTGACGGTGGTGTCTGGTGGTGACGGTGGAGTGTGATTGTGACGGTGGAGTGTGATGGTGACGGTGATGAAGGTGGTGTGTGGTGGTGACGTTGAAGTTTGAAAATAACGGTGGTGTCGTGGTGGTGACGTTGGAGTGTGATGGTGACGGTGGTGAAGGTGGTGTGTGGTGGTGATGGTGATGTGTGATAGTGACGTTGATGTGGTGGTGGTGACGGTGGTGTATGATGGTGTCGGTGGTGTGGTGGTGGTGACGGTGGTGTGTGATGGTAACGGTGGTGTGTGATGGTAACGGTGGTGTGTGATGGTGACTGTGGTGTGTGGTGGTGACGGTGGTGTGTGGTGGTGACGGTGGTGTGTGGTGGTGTCGGTGGTGTGTCTTGGTGTCGGTGGTGTGTGGTGCTGTCGGTGGTGTGTGGTGTTTCAGTGGTGTGTGGTGGTGACGGTGGTGGTTGTGGTGACGGTGGTGTGTGGTGGTGATGGTGGTGTGTGGTTGTGGCCGTTGTGTAGTGGTGGCTGTTGTGTGGTGGTGGTGACGGTGGGGTGTGGTGGTGACGGTGGTCTGTGGTGGTGGTGGTGACGGTGGTCTGTGGTGGTGGTGACGGTGGTGTGTGGTGGTGACGGTGGTGTGTGGTGGTGTAGGTGATGTGTGGTGGTGACGGAAGCTAGTTATGGTGTCGGTGATGTGTGGTGGTGATGGTGGTGTGTGGTGGTGTTTGTTGGTGTGTGGTGGTGGTTTCGGTGGTGTGTGGTGGTGACGGTGGTCTGTGGTGGTGTGTGTTGGTGACAGTGGTGTGTGGTGGTGACGGTGGTGTGTGGTGGTGACAGTGGTGTGTGGTGGTGTCGGTGGTGTGTGGTGGTGTCGGTAGTGTGTGGTGGTGTCGGTGGTGTGTGGTGGTGTCGGTGGTGTGTGGTGGTGTCGGTGGTTTGTGGTGGTGACGGTGATGTGTGGTGATGACTGTGATGTGTGGTGATGACGATGGTGTGTGGTGGTGACGGTGGTGGTGACGTTGGTGGTGACGGTGATGTGTGGTGGTGACGATAA
Organism: Procambarus clarkii; assembly: GCF_040958095.1. Classification (NCBI taxonomy): domain Eukaryota; kingdom Metazoa; phylum Arthropoda; class Malacostraca; order Decapoda; family Cambaridae; genus Procambarus; species Procambarus clarkii. The sequence continues at coordinate 33,128,914 of NC_091199.1, forward strand.
TGTGTGATGGTGACGGTGGTGTGTGATGGTGTCGGTGGTGTGGTGGTGGTGACGGTGGTGTGTGATGGTAACGATGGTATGTGATGGTGACTGTGGTGTGTGGTGGTGACGGTGGTGTGGTGGTGGTGACGGTGGTGTGTGGTGCTGTCGGTGGTGTGTGGTGGTTTCGGTGGTGTGTGGTGGTTTCGGTGGTGTGTGGTGGTGACGGTGGTGTGTGGTGGTGGCCGTTGTGTAGTGGTGGCTGTTGTGTAGTGGTGGTGATGATGGGTTGTGGTGGTGACGGTGGACTGTGGTGGTGGTGGTGACGGTGGTCTGTGGTGGTGGTGACGGTGATCTGTGGTGGTGGTGACAGTGGTGTGTGGTGGTGACGGTGGTGTGTGGTGGTGTAGGTGGTGTGTGGTGGTGACGGAAGCTAGTTATGGTGTCGGTGATGTGTGGTGGTGACGGTGGTGTGTGGTGGTGTTTGTTGGTGTGTGGTGGTTTCGGTGGTGTGTGGTGGTGACGGTGGTGTGTGGTGGGGACTCTGTTGTGTGGTGGTGACGGTAGTGTGTGGTGTTGACGGTGGTGTGTGGTGCTGACGGTGGTGTATAATAATGACGGTTTTGTGTGTTGGTGACAGTGGTGTGTGGTGGTGACGGTGGTGTGTGGTGGTGATGTAACACCCGTGACCTCCCCCCCCCCCTTAGAGTTCACACCCAGGGAAGCCTTCTCCAAGAGGTCAGCCCAGATGACCTCCGGTTTATCTTGTATATTGATTAAAAATTCCTGGGTTAGTCTTAGTCAGCATAGTTTCAAGTATGTAATATTTCAGGCAAGGAAATTAGACTCCAGATTCTTATGTGTAAACATCCCTGGATCTCCCCCTTTTGGCCAGGTCAGAGGTCAGTCACACACGTAATTAATAACTCCTCTCTTGAAGAGTGTATGGTGAATGTCAAACAAGCTTATTGAAATATTTCTTGAGTGTTTGTACACTTTTGGTGGGTAGCAACAGCAGATCTCCCCCTCCCCCCTGTGGGGAGTTGTATATAGAGGGCCTGTAGGAATATAGGAAATGCAGAGGGCGGTACACCGGGATCGAGAGCGGGGCTGTGAAGAACATCTCAGCCAGGGAGAGACAGATAGCTTAAGGTAATGTGTGTGATCTCTGAGTTTTTGTTCCATGTCCAAATTTCTTAACTTTTTGCCAGTGTTAGGATAGGATTTATAATTGGTGATTGACATAATTTTGGTCTCAATAAACTTACGTGAAATTCCCCGTCTGTGTCAATTGTTGAATCCTCTTAGCCTTTTGGATATAGTGGCTTACAACCGTTTTCATAATTAATGACAGTCATAGAAAGTACTCTCCTAGTCAAGCAATGTTTCTTGCCTCGTTGCTTGATATAGTTTCAATGGTCAAAGGCAGATGGTGGCAGCGTATTTCATCCTGTGTTAGCATCTCCTTGTTGGCAGTGTACTTTGTAGTCCCGGTGTAACCATCATATGTCAGCCCATAAGTGTTACCAAGTGCAACCAATGGGGAAGTGTTACTCAGGATAGTTTAGTGTTCCATTATAGTGGTGTTCCATTATAGTGGTGCATTTTAATAGGGCGGTGTTACAATTGGGCGGTGTTACAGTGACGGTGGTGTGTGGTGGTGACGTTGGTGTGTGGTAGTGATGGTGGTGTGTGATGGTGAATGTGGGGTGTGGTGATGACAGTGGTGTGTGGTGGTGACGGTGGTGTGTGGTGGTGACGGTGGTGTGTTGTGGTGGCCGTTTTGTAGTGGTTGCTGCTATGTGGTGGTGCTGACGGTGGTGGTGACGGTGGTGTGTGGTAGTGACGGTGGTGTGTGGTGGTGACGGTAGTGTGTGTTGGTGACGGTGGTGTGTGGTGGTGACGGTGGTCTGTGGTGGTGACGGTGGTGTGTGGTGGTGACGGTGGTCTTTGGTGGTGGTGACGGTAGTCTGTGGTGGTGGCGACGGTGGTGTGTGGTGGTGACGGTGGTGTGTAGTGGTGACGGTGGTGTGTGGTGGTGACGGTGGTGTGTGATGGTGACATTGATGTGTTGGGGTGACGGTGGTGTGTGATTGTGAAGGAGGGGTGTGATGACGATGGTGGTGACTGTGGTGTTTGGTGGTGACGGTGGTGTGTGGTGGTGACAGTGGTGTGTGGTGGTGACGGTGGTGTGTGGTGGTGACGGTGATGTGTTGGGGTGACGGTGGTGTGGGATTGTGAAGGGGGGTGTGGTGATGACGATGGTGGTGAGTGTGGTGTTTGGTGGTGACGGTGGTATGTGGTGGTGACAGTGGTGTGTGGTGGTGACGGTGGTGTAGAATGGTGACAGTGGTGTGTGGTGGTGATGGTGGTGTGTGGTGGTGACGGTAGTGTGGTGGTGGTGACGGTGTTGTGTAGTGGTGTCGGTGGTGTGTGATGGTGACGATAGTGTGTGATGGTGACGATAGTGTGTGATTGTGACGGTGGTGTTTGGTGGTGATGACGGTGGTGGTGACGATGGTGTGTGGTGGTGGTGACGGTGGTGTTTGGTGGGGACGGTGGTGTGTGGTGGTGACGGTAGTGTGTGGTGTTGACGGTGGGGTGTGGTGCTGACGGTGGTGTGTGGTGGTGACGGTGATGTATAATAGTGACGGTGGTGTGTGGTGGTGACGGTGGTGTGTGATGGTGACGGTGGTGTGTGGTGGTGACGGTGGTATGTGGTGGTGACGGTGATGTATAATAGTGACGGTGGTGTGTGGTGGTGACGGTGGTTTGTGGTGGTGACGTTGGTGTGTGGTAGTGATGGTGGTGTTTGATGGTGAATGTGGGGTGTGGTGATGACAGTGGTGTGTGGTGGTGACGGTGGTGTGTTGTGGTGGCCGTTTTGTAGTGGTTGCTGTTGTGTGGTGGTGGTGACGGTGGTTTGTGGTGGTGCTGACGGTGGTGTGTGGTAGTGACGGTGGTGTGTGGTGGTGACGGTAGTGTGTGTTGGTGACGGTGGTGTGTGGTGGTGACGGTGGTCTGTGGTGGTGGTGATGGTGGTCTGTGCTGGTGGTGACGGTAGTCTGTGGTGGTGGCGATATTGGTGTGTGGTGGTGACGGTGGTGTGTAGTGGTGACTAAGGTGTGTGGTGGTGACGGTGGTGTGTGATGGTGACGGTGGAGTGTGATGGTTTCGGTGGTGAAGGTGGTGTGTGGTGGTGACGGTGGTGTGTGGTGGTGACGGTGGTGTGTGGTAGTGAAGGTGGTGTGTGGTAGTGAAGGTGGTGTGTTTTGGTGACGGTGGTGTGTGGTGGTGACGGTGGTGTGTGGTGGTGACGGTGGTCTGTGGTGGTGGTGACGGTGGTCTGTGGTGGTGGGGACGGTGGTGTGTGTTGATGACGGTGGTGTGTGGTGGTGACAGCGGTGTGTGGTGATGACGGCGGTGTGTGGTGGTGACAGTTGTGTGTGGTGGTGACAATGGTGGGTAGTGGTTACGGTGGTGTGTGGTGATGACGATGGTGTGTGGTGGTGACGTTAGTGGTGACGGTGATGTGTTGTGGTGACGATGGTGTGTGATGGTGACGGTGGTGTGTGATGGTGACGATAGTGTGTGATGGTGACGACAGTGTGTGATGGTGACTGTGGTGTTTGATGATGACGATGTTGTGTTACCGTGACGGTGGTGTAAGGTGGTGACGGTGGTGTGTGTTGGTGACGGTGGTGTGTGGTGGTGACAGTGGAGTGTGATGGTGACGGTGGAGTGTGATGGTGACGGTGGTGAAGGTGGTGTGAGGTGGTGACGTTGAAGTTTGATAATGACGGTGGTGCCGTGGTGGTGACGTTGGAGTGTGATGGTGACGGTGGTGAAGGTGGTGTGTGGTGGTGATGGTGATGTGTGTGATAGTGACGGTGATGTGGTGGTCGTGACGGTGGTGTGTGATGATGTCGGTGGTGTGGTGGTGGTGACGGTGGTGTGTGATGGTAACAGTGGTGTGTGATGGTGGCTGTGGTGTGTGGTGGTGACGGTGGTGTGTGGTGGTGACGGTGGTGTTTGGTGGTGTCGGTGGTGTGTGGTGCTGTCGGTGGTGTGTGGTGGTTTCGGTGGTGTGTGGTGGTGACGGTGGTGGTGGTGGTGACGGTGGTGTGTGGTGGTGACGGTGGTGTGTGGTGGTGGCCGTTGTGTAGTGGTGGCTGTTGTGTGGTGGTGGTGACGGTGGGGTGTGGTGGTGACGGTGGTCTGTGGTGGTGGTGGTGACAGTGGTCTGTGGTGGTGGTGACGGTGGTGTGTGGTGGTGACGGTGGTGTGTGGTGGTGACGGTGGTGTGTGGTGGTGACGGTGGTGTGTGGTGGTGTAGGTGGTGTGTGGTGGTGGCCGTTGTGTAGTGGTGGCTGTTGTGTGGTGGTGGTGACGGTGGTGTGTGGTGGTGACGGTGATGTGTTGGGGTGACGGTGGTGTGTGATTGTGAAGAGGGGTGTGGTGATGACGATGGGGGTGACTTTGGTGTTTGGTGGTGACGGGGGTGTATAACGGTGACGGTGGTGTGTGGTGGTGACGGTGGTGTGTGGTGGTGACGGTGGTGTGTGGTGGTGACGGTGATGTGTTGGGGTGACGGTGGTGTGTGATTGTGAAGGGGGGGGGTGTGGTGATGACGATGGTGGAGACTGTGGTGTTTGGTGGTGACGGTGGTGTGTGATGGTGACAGTGGTGTGTGGTGGTGACGGTGGTGTAGAATGGTGACAGTGGTGTGTGGTGGTTGGTCGTGTGTGGTGGTGACGGTAGTGTGGTGGTGGTGACGGTGGTGTGTAGTGGTGTCGGTGGTGTGTGATGGTGACGATAGTGTGTGATGGTGACGATAGTGTGTGATGGTGACGATAGTGTGTGATTGTGACGGTGGTGTTTGATGGTGATGACGGTGGTGGTGACGATGGTGTGTGGTAGTGGTGACGGTGGTGTGTGGTGGGGACGCTGTTGTGTGGTGGTGACGGTAGTGTGTGGTGTTGACGGTGGTGTGTGGTGCTGACGGTGGTGTATAATAATGACGGTTTTGTGTGTTGCTGACGGTGGTGTGTGGTGGTGACGGTGGTGTGTGGTGGTGACGGTGGTGTGTGGTGGTGACGTTGGTGTGTGGTAGTGATGGTGGTGTGTGATGGTGACGGTGATGTGTTGGGGTGACGGTGGTGTGTGATTGTGAAGTAGGGGTGTGATGACGATGGTGGTGACTGTGGTGTTTGGTGGTGACGGTGGTGTGTGGTGGTGACAGTGGTGTGTGGTGGTGACGGTGGTGTGTGGTGGTGACGGTGATGTGTTGGGGTGACGGTGGTGTGTGATTGTGAAGGGGGGTGTGGTGATGACGATGGTGGTGACTGTGGTGTTTGGTGGTGACGGTGGTATGTGGTGGTGACAGTGGTGTGTGGTGGTGACGGTGGTGTAGAATGGTGACAGTGGTGTGTGGTGGTAATGGTGGTGTGTGGTGGTGACGGTAGTGTGGTGGTGGTGACGGTGTTGTGTAGTGGTGTCGGTGGTGTGTGATGGTGACGATAGTGTGTGATGGTGACTATAGTGTGTAATTGTGACGGTGGTGTTTGGTGGTGATGACGGTGGTGGTGACGATGGTGTGTGGTGGTGGTGACGGTGGTGTTTGGTGGGGACGGTGGTGTGTGGTGGTGACGGTAGTGTGTGGTGTTGACGGTGGTGTGTGGTGCTGACGGTGGTGTGTGGTGGTGACGGTGATGTATAATAGTGACGGTGGTGTGTGGTGGTGACGGTGGTGTGTGATGGTGACGGTGGTGTGTGGTGGTGACGGTGGTATGTGGTGGTGACGGTGATGTATAATAGTGACGGTGGTGTGTGGTGGTGACGGTGGTGTGTGGTGGTGACGTTGGTGTGTGGTAGTGATGGTGGTGTTTGATGGTGAATGTGGGGTGTGGTGATGACAGTGGTGTGTGGTGGTGACGGTGGTGTGTTGTGGTGGCGTTTTGTAGTGGTTGCTGTTGTGTGGTGGTGGTGACGGTGGTTTGTGGTGGTGCTGACGGTGGTGGTGACGGTGGTGTGTGGTAGTGACGGTGGTGTGTGGTGGTGACGGTAGTGTGTGTTGGTGACGGTGGTGTGTGGTGGTGACGGTGGTCTGTGGTGGTGGTGACGGTGGTCTGTGCTGGTGGTGACGGTAGTCTGTGGTGGTGGCGACGGTGGTGTGTGGTGGTGACGGTGGTGTGTAGTGGTGACTAAGGTGTGTGGTGGTGACGGTGGTGTGTGATGGTGACGGTGGAGTGTGATGGTGTCGGTGGTGAAGGTGGTGTGTGGTGGTGACGGTGGTGTGTGGTGGTGACGGTGGTGTGGTAGTGAAGGTGGTGTGTGGTAGTGAAGGTGGTGTGTTTTGGTGACGGTGGTGTGTGGTGGTGACGGTGGTGTGTGGTGGTGACGGCGGTGTGTGGTGGTGACGGCGGTGTGTGGTGGTGACAGTTGTGTGTGGTGGTGACGGTGGTGTGTGGTGGTGACAATGGTGGTGACGTTAGTGGTTACGGTGGTGTGTGGTGGTGACGTTAGTGGTTACGGTGGTGTGTGGAGATGACGATGGTGTGTGGTGGTGACGATGGTGTGTGATGGTGACGACAGTGTGTGATGGTGACGACAGTGTGTGATGGTGACTGTGGTGTTTGATGATGACGATGTTGTGTTACCGTGACGGTGGTGTGAGGTGGTGACGGTGGTGTGTGGTGGTGACGGTGGTGTGTGGTGGTGACGGTGGTGTGTGGTGGTGACAGTGGAGTGTGATGGTGACGGTGGAGTATGATGGTGACGGTGGTGAAGGTGGTGTGTGGTGGTGACGTTGAAGTTTGATAATGACGGTGGTGTCGTGGTGGTGACGTTGGAGTGTGATGGTGACGGTGGTGAAGGTGGTGTGTGGTGGTGATGGTGATGTGTGATAGTGACGGTGATGTGGTGGTCGTGACGGTGGTGTGTGATGGTGTCGGTGGTGTGGTGGTGGTGACGGTGGTGTGTGATGGTAACGGTGGTGTGTGATGGTGGCTGTGGTGTGTGGTGGTGGCTGTAGTGTGTGGTGGTGACGGTGGTGTGTGGTGGTGACGGTGGTGTTTGGTGGTGTCGGTGGTGTGTGGTGCTGTCGGTGGTGTGTGGTGGTTTCGGTGGTGTGTGGTGGTGACGGTGGTGGTGGTGGTGGTGGTGGTGGTGTGTGGTGGTGACGGTGGTGTGTGGTGGTGGCCGTTGTGTAGTGGTGGCTGTTGTGTGGTGGTGGTGACGGTGGGGTGTGGTGGTGACGGTGGTCTGTGGTGGTGGTGGTGACAGTGGTCTGTGGTGGTGGTGACGGTGGTGTGTGGTGGTGACGGTGGTGTGTGGTGGTGTAGGTGGTGTGTGGTGGTGACGGTGGTGTGTCGTGGTGGTGACGGTGGTGTGTGGTTGTGACGATGGTGTGTGGTGGTGTGTGGTGGTTACGGAAGCTAGTTATGGTGTCGGTGATGTGTGGTGGTGATGGTGGTGTGTGGTGGTGTTTGTTGGTGTGTGGTGGTTTCAGTGGTGTGTGGTGGTGACGGTGGTCTGTGGTGGTATGTGGTGGTGACAGTGGTGTGTGGTGGTGACGGTGGTGTGTGGTGGTAACAGTGGTGTGTGGTGGTGTCGGTGGTGTGTGGTGATGTGTGTGGTTGTGTCGGTGGTGTGTAGTGGTGACGGTGGTGTGTGGTGGTGTCGGTGGTGTGTGGTGGTGACGATGGTGTGTGGTGATGACGATGGTGTGTGGTGGTGTCGGTGGTTTGTGGTGGTGACGGTGATGAGTGGTGATGACGATGGTGTGTGGTGGTGACGGTGGTGGTGACGTTGGTGGTGACGGTGATGTGTGGTGGTGACGATGGTGTGTGATGGTGACGGTGGTGTGTGATGGTGTCGGTGGTGTGGTGGTGGTGACGGTGGTGTGTGATGGTAACGGTGGTGTGTGGTGGTGACGGTGGTATGTGGTGGTGACGGTGGTGTGTGATGGTGACGGTGATGTGTTGGGGTGACGGTGGTGTGTGATTGTGAAGGAGGGGTGTGATGACGATGGTGGTGACTGTGGTGTTTGGTGGTGACGATGGTGTGTGGTCGTGACAGTGGTGGTGACGTTAGTGGTGACGGTGATGTGTTGTGGTGACGATGGTGTGTGATGGTGACGGTGGTGTGTGATGGTGACGACAGTGTGTGATGGTGACGACAGTGTGTGATGGTGACGACAGTGTGTGATGGTGACTGTGGTGTTTGATGATGACGATGTTGTGTTACCGTGACGGTGGTGTGAGGTGGTGACGGTGGTGTGTGGTGGTGACGGTGGTGTGTGGTGGTGACAGTGGAGTGTGATGGTGACGGTGGAGTGTGATGGTGACGGTGGTGAAGGTGGTGTGTGGTGGTGACGTTGAAGTTTGATAATGACGGTGGTGTGTGATGGTGACTGTGGTGTGTGGTGGTGACGGTGGTGTGTGGTGGTGACGGTGGTGTGTGGTGGTGTCGGTGGTGTGTGGTGGTGACGGTGGTGTGTGGTGGTGACGGTGGTGTGTGGTGGTGTCGGTGGTGTGTGGTGCTGTCGGTGGTGTGTGGTGGTTTCGGTGGTGTGTGGTGGTGACGGTGGTGGTGACGGTGGTGTGTGGTGGTGACGGTGGTGTGTGGTGGTGACAGTGGTGTGTGGTGGTGTCTGTGGTGTGTGGTGATGTGTGTGGTTGTGTCGGTGGTGTGTAGTGGTGTCGGTGGTGTGTGGTGGTGTCGGTGGTGTGTGGTGGTGTCGGTGGTTTGTGGTGGTGACGGTGATGTGTGGTGATGACGATGGTGTGTGGTGGTGACGGTGGTGGTGACGTTGGTGGTGACGGTGATGTGTGGTGGTGACGATGGTGTGTGATGGTGACGGTGGTGTGGTGGTGGTGACGGTGGTGTGTGATTGTTGTAATCCACAAGTTAGTAGGAATTATTAGCTAGAGGATCATTACTACAACACTTAACGAATGATGATTGGAAGTACATGTTAAGTAGACAGACTATGGATCACATATCTAAGAAAGGTCAATGGATTAAGACCGAAGCTGTTTAGCCAAATTAATAATTCCTGGAAAGAGGAATTATTCTTCGTCAGGCTTCTAGGAACAAGATTACCGCTCTAGGGATAAGGTTAATCGGATTATACCTTCCTCGAGAGGCGTGGTGAAATGCTTGAGGCCATGGTTGGCTAAAGTCAGTCTGATTGTGGGAGTTGAACTGGCAAGTCCTCTGGATCCCCATTTGTGGCAGCAGCGAAGTGTAGCAGACAGCTATGCGAGAACCTGATGTGATCTTAGTGACGAAGTTAAGTCTGCAGTATGTGAGTATTGAATGAAAGACTAACTGGGTGTGGAGCGTTGTAGTAATCATTCCGTATTAGGGACTTAGGCGGAAGTTACAAGTGTGGGTGGTGATCGTGGAGGTCAAGTGGTCTATGGGTATTGGAAGTGTATTGACCTAATAGAGTATGTTAATATGTGTTTATTTGTCAGAGTCTATTCTTTGTAATTAAATGACAAAACCCGACGGCCTTTAAATACCTTCCATATGTTCATTCATTGTGTTCCAGTACAAACCGAGTGGTACGCCTCAAGGGTCTGGTGTGTGTAGGAGTATAGGTGGTAGTAATGGTTGCTGAGGCAAGGTGTTATGTGTTGTGTAATCGCTGTGTTCGGAATGAACCGGGGTTCAGCGTCACGACATATTTGGTGGCAGCGCAAACAGGTTTTGGAACACTTTGAGGGATGAAGGAAGTGTGTTACTGGTTTAGTTGGTGAGGGAATGTTCGGGAAATGGTAGACGTCGGGTTGTGTTGAAAATGGTGGTTACTAGACGGAGGGAAGAAGGGTCAGGTGAGACCAGGTCAGAGGAGTTAGTTAATTAAAGGGATTAGGCCATTGTGGGGCACATGTGGGGTTTATTTCTTTCGTTCCAGATTCCCACAACGAGAGAAGGCTAAGAGGCAAGTCTGGACCATTGAAGCATCGGGATCCAAAACAAGTGCAGTGTTCGTAGTGGGGATTATACAGTGTTCGTAGTGCGGATTATACAGTGTTCGTAGTGCGGATTATACAGTGTTCGTAGTGCAGATTATACAGTGTTCGTAGTGCGGATTATACAGTGTTCGTAGTGCGGATTATACAGCGTGGCGGGGTAAACTAGCGCGGGTGAATGTGGGCCAGCGTGGGCCATGTGCTGGCCAAGCGATGGGTGGGCCAAGCGAGCCGCACCTTGGATCTTGTTTTATATCGTTGGTAAGGCGGAAATAATGAGAGACCGTTGCTAAGGTGAAATTAAGCGTGAAAACTACATAATTTAAAGTTAATTAAATTTCATGTAACGTGTAAATCGAATATTTTAAGGATAATGAAATATTACCTAAAGTACTGTGCGAGTTCCGGCGTTGTCAGGTGTAGATACAGAAAATAGGCGCAGTGAATTATGGACGCCTTGGCATAGCGAGCGACGCATGATTTGACGTCTGGGGTTCGCCATCTAGTGTACCCTGGAGAGGGCCATGGAGATTTTTAGTGGGTGCAGGTAGCATTATCGAGAGTGTTACCTTGGGACACGGGGAGCGTGTCCCGTTGGTGGGGGTGTGTGGCACCGGGAGTAGTGCATGGTTGTGTATTGGCGTTTGTACGCCAAGTGTAGTGCATGGTTGTGTATTGGCATTAGTACGCCGGGTTTTGTAGTGTAATGCACGAGTAGTGGCTTATTAAACGCCAGCATAATGCATATTTTACTGTAGTGAAATGTGCATGTTTTGACTGTTGATATCATTGATGTAGTATAGTGCATGACATTGTGGCATTGTAGCGCCAAGGTGTAGCATAACTGGTTGTTGTAACACCGGGTGTATTGTAGACATTAGCGTTGAAGTATGTTGACGCAGGTGGTAGAGTGTGGCCACTACACAAGAAATTATGCCTGACGAGTGTTGGTCAGGTAATTAACGGATTACGAGAGAAAAGGGAGTGTGTGTGGCGTCTGGTTACTTATTGGTGGTGTTATTGGTGGTGACGTCTCGTGGTGTTTTGATGCGCTCTGGCAGGCATATGCCTGTGGTGGTAATGGTGTTGGGGGACGCCGTGTGTGTTGTGTTGATGGCGTTGAAGACGCTGTGTGTATGTTGAGGGCGTTGGGGACGCCGTGTGTTGTGTTGAGGGCGTTGGGGACGCCGTGTGTATGTGGAGGGCGTTGGGGACGCCGTGTGTTGTGTTGAGGGCGTTGGGGACGCCGGGTGTGGTGTTGAGGGCGTTGGGACGCCGTGTGTTGTGTTGAGGGCGTTGGGGACGCCGTGTGTTGTGTTGAGGGCGTTGGGGACGCTGGGTGTGGTGTTGAGGGCGTTGGGACGCCGTGTGTTGTGTTAAGGGCGTTGGGGACGCCGTGTGTTGAGGGCGTTGGGGACGCCATTGGGTGGTGTAGTGTAGTGGCGTTTGGACGCCAGGTATGGAGTGTGGTGTTGTGGAGTATATGGTGGCGCAGGGGTGCCAGGTAGTGGTCGGTAAGGTGAGTATTGGCGTAGCAAGGTCGGTGCGTTAGGACGCAGGAAGTGGTTGTGGAGATGTGTGGCGTTATAATGAGGTCATCAGTGGGGAGGATGACCAGAGGTGATGGTGTGTCGGAGTGGGTAAGACTTATGGATAAGATGAAATGTGGATAATTGCAGGAGTTGGTGGCTGCAGTAGGCGAGCCAAGTCGATATATCTAGCAAGATTCATAAAAGACTAATAAAATTCTATATTTTCATGAAAATTTTCATTAATTAAGTCGGAGTGGGTAAGTCTTATGGATAAGATTACAATGTAGAATTTCAAAATTTCAGGTGTTGATGGTTGCAGTGGGCGAGCCAAGTAGATATACTAATTTCTCATTAATTAAGTTGTTACAGAAATCTCGCTAGAGGCGAGCCAGTGGCAGTATGATGCTTTAGTGACATTAGTTGTGAAATGATTTTAATGTGGTATTTATTGTGATAATGTATGTGTATGTATATACTGTATGTGTATGTATATACTGTATATTACCTCATCGGCACCATTACTGAGTGTTAGGCTTGAGAAGGTCCCCCGGGATCATGTCACAGAGCTTCAGGTAGAGTAGAAGGGAAGCTATGAGGCTACACTCAGTAATTCTAGAAAAAAATGGGGGAGGAAGTGAAGCCAACGTGACGTTATAGGCGAAATTCGCCCCCTGACATCAAAGCAGGGATAATGGCCTGCACAACCATTGCCAGCTGCAATGGTTGTGCAGCTGCGCTCAGGCTATATACGGGGAGAGAGTAAGGAGCCGAGGGGGTTATGTAATAATGGGATCGAGCCAGGGGGCTCCGAGGGAATATTTTGCAGGTACAGCGGTCGGGAAGGTGTGAATGCAGGTGGACACACTCTGGGCGGATGGGCCTAGAGTAATGTGCTACAGCTGTGGTGAGCACAGCAAGGAAGGATGACCAGAGAGCTGTGAGGTATCTACAGCGTTCTGGGATTGGTGCCCTGGAACGAGACGTCAGCACAGACCCGAGGGAACATGACCCTGGGGTAGGAATCTCCGTTGCTCTGGAGGCCAGGATCACGTTAGCTCGGAGCAACGATGGGACATTGACAACATTCACCAGGCTGGACAGCCTGGGTTTTGTCTGGGTCATGGAGGATCATGGGACACGAAGACAAGAGAAGTGATGCTGCCAATTGTGGAGGAGGCCAGTGAAACATTGTGTGACCATTGTAAGCCCTTATGTCAACAGTACAGGGCAAGATGTTAATTTGTTAGTAACTTATTACTAAGGATGAAGAACCTTAGATATATATGTGTGTGTATATATTAATGACTAGTGTCATTTCTGTTTAAGTGCCAGCATTCTGGTCCATGTAATTTTATGGTTATGTTTGTATGTAATTATATGTCAGCAGTTTAGGTATATGTGCATTGTTGGAGATGGGAAAAATTATTACAGACTATTTTACCTGTGCTATGATGTGAATATAATGTATATGTTGGAGAAGTGTTGTGAGTCATGTCGGGGAAAATTTTAATTTATTTCAACGGGTGTATGATGAACTTATTGGATGATTTTTTAGTTGTACACATATGGTGGGTGCATCCTCCAGGTCCTTGCACTAATGGAACCATTGCAATGATGCATATGGGGACATATGCGTGTTTAAGGAGGGGAGTGGTGTTGTAATCCACAAGTTAGTAGGAATTATTAGCTAGAGGATCATTACTACAACACTTAACAGTCCAAAGACTGTGGTATTAAGAAGATTTCCCACTAACATAGCTGGTGAATCTAATAGCGATGTGGCAATGACATCCCCCGTTTTCTACTGCCGGAAATTTCTACTGTGTCAATTTGAAAGATGGTAAATGGTGTCGATTTTTCCGACAACTCACGACTGATGACGTCCGAACACTTCCAGAACATGTGCATCGCTGATGACTTTTGTTTGAACCACAACGCTGTAAATGCTTTACCTACTTACTACAAATGCAAATAAGCGCCAACAGATCCTAAACACCTAACCTATCCCAACCATTGCCTAAATATGCACAATTTGATAATATAATAATTTATATTTGAGAAAACTTCTGTTTAAAATTAACAAAATGTTAAAACTGATGAATGTGTCTCATGGGTCAGCCACTGGATGGAATGGACTTGGTCTTTGGATGGGTTGCTAAGGAAGTGAAGCTCTTTAAACCTCTACTACTCGGGCCTTGTTGTACTTGTTGCATTACAGTTTAACTATTCTCACGATCACATTCTATGTCGGATCTTGTCTTAAAATTTTTGATGAGAGGTGGCTTCTGCAACTTCTTCTTTCGGTTCATTCCACTTGTTGACTACACATACCGGGTAGGAGTATGTCCTTATCTTTCCTCATATAATTTGGGTTTCCTACCTCAACTTATACCCTATTAAGCGTTCATTAAAAACAAGCTGTCCCTCTTAACCTTGTACATTAGCCTCAGTATTTGATGTTATAATCGAATCCTCTCAGTTATAACCTCCCTGGTTGTAAGGCGCAGTTCTCTTAACTCTCATAGCTTAACCTTCTTATTAACAAATCTCCCCATTCTTTCATATTCTTTTATGCTCATTACTCTCACTGGACTTCTCCTCTTTGTAAAAGCATGTGTAAGAACTGGCCATATTGAAGGAGAGTTTCCTGATGGTTCAATATTCAACGCCCCACTACCTATCAGTGTGGGCGTTGAGCGCGGGTGTACTTAGTGCGTGGTGGCCAGCCAGCCAGCCAGCAGTCATACTGGGTGTTGGTTAGTGTGTAGTGTGAGTGTGGTGGTGAGAGTCATGTCTGTCTGTCTGCTGCCTCTCCTCTGTGTCCTGGTGGTCTGGTCGGCCGCCTTCCCGGAGGCCACCATGGGCCACACGGAGGAGTTGGACCTGACTGGTACCGTCATTATTAACCAGATTGCTATACACCAGCTGCAGGAGGAGCAGCGAGGCGTCCAGGAAGGTGAGAGTAAGAGCAAAGTTATGTTCATAGTTCCTTGTGACTTATTTAATGAGTTAGTAAAACTGAATATTTGCGGCTTATATATAAATATCACGATAATGCACCAGTACACACCATAAGGCACCAGTACACACCATAAGGCACCAGTACACACCATAAGGCACCAGTACACACCATAAGGCCCCAGTACACACCATAAGGCACCAGTACACACCATAAGGTACAAGAACACACCATAAGGCAACAGTACACACCATAAAGCACCAGTACACACCATAAAGCACCAGTACACACCATAAGGCCCCAGTACACACCATAAGGCACCAGTACACAAAATAAGGTACGAGTACACACCATAAGGCCCCAGTACACACCATAATGCACCAGTACACACCATAAGGCACAAGTACACACCATAAGGAACCAGTACACACCATAATGCACCAGTACACACCATAAGACACCAGTACACACCATAAGGCACCAGTACACACCATAAGGCACCAGTACACACCATAAGGCACAAGTACACACCATAAGGCACCAGTACACACCATAAGGCACCAGTACACACCATAAGGCACCAGTACACACCATAAGGCACCAGTACACACCATAAGGCACCAGTACACACCATAAGGCACCAGTACACACCATAAGGCACCAGTACACACCATAAGGCACAAGTACACACCATAAGGCACCAGTACACACCGTAAGGCACAAGTACACACCATAAGGCACAAGTACACACCATAAGGCACAAGTACACACCATAAGGCACAAGTACACACCATAAGGCACCAGTACACACCATAAGGCACCAGTACACACCATAAGGCACCAGTACACACCATAATGCACCAGTACACACCATAAGACACCAGTACACACCATAAGGCACCAGTACACACCATAAGGCACCAGAACACACACCATAAGGCACTAGTACACACCATAAGGCACCAGTACACACCATAAGGCACCAGTACACTCCATACGGCACCAGTACACACCATAAGGCACCAGAACACACACCATAAGGCACTAGTACACACCATAAGGCACCAGTACACACCATAAGGCACCAGTACACACCATAAGGCACAAGTACACACCATAAGGCACCAGTACACACCATAAGGCACCAGTACACTCCATACGGCACCAGTACACACCATAAGGCACCAGTACACACCATAAGGCACCGGTACACACCATAAGGCACCGGTACACACCATAAGGCACCGGTACACACCATAAGGCACCGGTACACACCATAAGGCACCAGTACACACCATAAGGGACCAGTACACACCATAAGGCACCAGTACACTCCATACGGCACCAGTACACACCATAAGGCACCGGTAAACACCATAACGCTACCAGTACTCACCATAAGGCACCAGTAAACATCATAAGGCACCAAAAAAAACCATAAGACACCAGTACGCACCATAAGGCAACAGTACACAGTATAAGGCACCAGTACACTCCAAAAGGCACCAGTACACACCATAAGGCACCAGTACACACCATAAAGCACCAGAACACACCATAAAGCACCAGAACACACCATAAAAGACCAGTACACATCATAAGGCACCAATACACACCATAAGGCACCAGTACACATCATAAGACACCAATACACACCATAAGGCACCAGTACACACTTCATAAGGCACCAGTACACACCATAAAGCACCAGTACACACCGTAAGGCACTAGTACACACCTTAAGGCACCAGTACACACCATGATGCACCAGTACACACCATAATGCACCAGTACACAGCATAAGGCACCAGTACACACCATAATGCATCAGTACACAGCATAAGGCACCAGTACACACCATTAGGCACCAATACACACCGTAAGGCACCAGTACACACCAAAAGATACCAGTACAAACCATAATGTACCAGTACACACCATAAGGCACCAGTACACACTATAAGGCATCAGTACACACCATAAGGCACCAATACACACCATAATGCACCAGTACACACATCAAAAGGCACCAGTACACACGATAAAGCACCAGTACACACAATAAGGCACCAGTACACACAAAAAGGCACCAGAATACACCATAAGGCACCAGTACACACCATAAGGCACCAATACACACCATAATGCACCAGTACACACACCATAAGGCACCGGTACACACGATAAAGCACCAGTACACACCATAAGGCACCAGTACACACCATAAGGCACCAGTACACACCATAAGGCACCAATACACACCATAATGCACCGGTACACACACTATAAGGCACCAGTACACACCATAAAGTACCAGTATACACCATAAGGAACAAGTACACACTATAAGGCACCAGTACACACTATAAGGCAATAGTACACACTATAAGGCACCAGTACCAGTATACACCATAAGGAACAAGTACACACCATAAGGCACCAGTACACACTATAAGGCACCAGTACACACTATAAGGCACCAGTACACAATATAAGGCACAAGTAAACACTATAAGGCACCAGAACACACCATACAGCACCAGTACACACTATAAGGCACCAGTACACACTACAAGGCACCAGTACACAGTATAAGGCACCAGTACACACTATTAGGCAAAAGTACACACTATAAGGCACCAGTACGCACCATAAGGCACCAGTACACACTATAAGGCACCAGTGCACACTGTAAGGCACCATTTCACACTATAAGGCACCAGTACACACTATAAGGCACCAGTACACACAATAAGGCACCAACACACATAATAAGGCACCAGTACACACCATAAGGCACCAGTACACACCATAAGGTACCAGTACACACCATTAGGTACCAGTACACACCATAAGGCACCAGTACACACCTTAAAGCAACAGTACACAGTATAAGGCACCAGTACACACCATAAGGCACCAGTACACACCAAAAGGCACCAGTACACACCATAAGGCACCAGTACACACCATAAGGCACCAATACTCACAATAATGCACCAATACACACCATAAGGCGCCAGTTCACACCATAAGGCACCAGTACACACCATAAGGCACCAGTACACACCATTAGGCACCAGTACACACCATAAGGCTCCAGTACACACCATAAAGTACCAGTACACACCATAAGGCACCAGCACCAGTACACACCATAAGGCACTAGTACACACCTTAAAGTACCAGTATACACCATAAGGCACCAGCACCAGTACACACCATAAGGCACCAGCACCAGTACACACCATAAGGCACAAGTACACACTATAAGGCCCCAGTACACACTATAAGGCACCTGTACACAATATAAGGCACAAGTACACATTATAAGGCACCAGTACACACCATAAGGCACCAGTTCACACTATAAGGCACCAGTACACACTATAAGGCATCAGTACACAGTATAAGGCACCAGTACACACTATATGGCACAAGTACACACTATAAGGCACCAGTACACACCATAAGGCACCAATACACACTATAAGGCACCAGTAAACACTATAAGGCACCAGTACGCACCATAAGGCACCAGTACACACCATAAGGCACAAGTACACACCATAAGGCACCAGTACACATAATAAGGCACCAGTACACTCCATTAGGCACTAGTACACACCATAAGGCACCAGTATACACCATAAGGCACCAGTACACACCATAAGGCACAAGTAGACACCATAAGGCACAAGTACACACCATAAGGCACCAGTACACACCATAAGGCACCAGTACACACCATAAGGCACCAGTACACACCATAAGGCACCAGGACACACCATAAGGCACAAGTACACACCATAAGGCACAAGTACACACCATAAGGCACCAGTACACACCATAAGGCACCAGTACACTCCATAAGGTACCAGAATACACTATAAGGCACCAGTACACACCATAAGGCACCAGTACACATCATAAGGCACCAGTACACACCATAAGGCACCAGTACACATCATAAGGCACCAGTACACACCATAAGGCACCAGTACACACTATAAGGCACCAGGACACACCATAAGGTACCAGTACACACCATAAGGCACCAGTACACACTATAAGGCACCAGTACACACCATAAGACACAAGTACACACCATAAGGCACCAGTACACACCATAAGGCTCCAGTACACAATGTAATCTCCAGTGGTGAACACATCATAGAAACACATGTAAGGATACGATCTTAATGATGGCAACTGTTTACAGGTGTGAGAAGTATGCTGATGGTAATAGCCAACATGACTGAAGGTAAGGAGTCATTTATAGAGTAGACTTGTCGATGTTGCTTTGTCTGTCAGTTTCCTCACTCGATTCATGTCTGTTTGACTTCACTCAAGATTTTAGCCACAGACTACAGAAAAGTGCACTCTGTACCTTTTGTGTACCTGTTGAACACTTTTGTTCTACACTAAAGTATACAACAATAATTTTGTTAAAATACTATTCTCTTGTTCCAAGCGCCATTATGTCGCCAATTTGTTAAAGAATCTTGGGAATGAACTATTCAGTCGTGTCGCCTTCAACATCAAGCACAGCCTGTCATCCACAGAAGATAGTACCTATAGCGACTATGGATTGACGAAAATAGTACCTATAACCAATAATGATGGACGAGTATAGTACCTATAGTTACTATGAATGGACGAGCAAACTACCAATACTTACTATTGATAGACGAGCACTGTACCAATAGTTACTATTGATGGACGAGCACTGTACCAATAGTTACTATAAATGGACGAGTATAGTACCTATAGTCACTATAGATGGACAAGCATAGTACTTTTAGTCACTATGGACGGACACATATAGTAACTATAAAACCTATGGATGAACGAGCATAGTTCCAATAGTCACTATGGATGGACGAGCATAGTACTTATAATCACTATGGATGGACATATATAGTAACTATAATCACTATAGATGAACGAGCATAATACCAAAAGTCACTATAGACGGACAGGCATAGTACTTATAGTCACTATAGATGAACGAGCATAGTTCCTATAGTCACTATGGATGGACGAGCATAGTACCTATAATCACTATGGATGGACGACCATACTAACTATAGTCATTATAGATGGACGAGCATTGTACTTATAATCACTATGGATGGACATATATAGTAACTATAATCACTATGGATGAACGAGCATAGTTCCTATAGTTATTATGGATGGACGAGCATAATACCTATAATCACTATAGATGGGCGCGTATAGTACATATAGTCACTATGGATGGACGAGCATAGTACCTATAATTACTATGCATGGACGAGCATAGTATCCATAGTCACTATTAATGGACATATACAGCAATTATATTCAATATGGATGAACATATATAGTAACTATAGTCACTATGGATTGATGAGCATAGTACCAATTGTCACTATAGATGGACGAGCAAAGTAACTATAGACACTATGGATGGACAAGCATAGTACCTATAGTCACTACGGATGGACGAGCATAGTACCTATAGTCACTACGGATGGACGAGCATATTACCTATAGTCACTATGGAAGGACGTGCATAGTACCTATAGTCACTATTGATGGACGTATATGGTACTTATAGTCACTATGGATAGACGTACATAGTTCCTATAGTCACTGTGGAACGACATGCATAGTACCTATGAATGAACGAACATAATACCTATATTCACAATATATGAACAAGCATAATACCTACGGTCACTGTAGATGGACGAGCATAGTACCTATAGTCTCTATTGATGCACGAATATAGTTACGATAGTCACTATGGGTTGACGGACATAGTACCTATAATCACTATGGATGGACGAGCAAAGAACCTATAGTCACTATGGATGGACATATATAGTGAATATGGTATCAATGGATGAACACGCAGTGTATCTATAGTCTCTATAGATGTACAAGAATAGTGCTTATAGTTACAATGGATGGACGTGCATAGTACCTATAGTCACTATGGATAGACGAACATAGTACCTATAGTCACTATAGATGGACGAGCATAGTACCTATAGTCATTATGGATGGACGAGCATAGTACCTATAGTCACGATAGATGGACGAACATAGTACCTATTGTCACTATAGATGGACGAGCATAGTACCTATAGTCATTATGGATGGACGAGCATAGTACCTATAGTCACGATAGATGGACGAGCATAGTACCTATAGTCATTATGGATGGACGAGCATAGTACCTATAGTCACGATAGATGGACGAGCATAGTACCTATAGTCATTATTGATGGACGAGCATAGTACCTATGTTCACTATGCATTAACAAACATAGTGTGGGAAAACTTGACTCATATAATTCATTTAAATTGATGCTAGATTTCGATAGCGGCGAAGGACCACCACTTTTAAAGGAAAAGAGGAAACTGGGTAGAGCATGTGGTTTACTATTAAATCCATGAACTAGTGTCCTATGGATATTATTGATAATTATTATCTTGAATATTAAAGGAACTGTAATTTATGAATCAAATGTTCTCACCCAAAATGGGGGGTTATATGTCAAAAGACTATTGTATTCCTGACATCATTTCAGTGTGGTTCGTTCACTGAAGTAAATCAAATAAGTAATTGCAAGTTAGGCAATAATAATTAGAATCGAATTGACCTCAAGATACTTCGATAGACAAGTATTACTACCAGTTGTTAGTAACATGGATCTCAATGGGAGATCATTAAAATGTCTACGTTAACAGTATCTACATTAATTTATACAGCTTAGCTGTGAATTGCGAGAGATGTGAAGTTAACTGCCACACTCCTGACGACGTATTGCGTCTGACAAAATTGTTGCCTGAAGGTGGGACAGCCTATAGTACCTCGCTTGACGCGGACCCGGTTGCTGCAAGGCAAGTAGACTAGAGAAGCTTTCTACTTGACTATTAATAATACATCCTAATTAAAGAAATATTCCTACTGAATATAGCAATCAGTGTAGAATTTATCTACAGGTATTAATGCAATATTGATTCCTATATAAATTAAGAATATTGTTAAAGAGACGTACTGGGGTTTTGTTTTAATTGAGTGGCCTAACGACAACTAGTCTAAATGATAAATGTGTACACAGTATAACAAAAAGAAAAAAATATAGTTGCCGAGCCGCGTGTCCGTTTATGGCGAGAAACACACAATCCTTCGTCTTCAGCTGCTGTGTGAAGGACATTGACTTCGGATTTGCTATCAATCTGATTCCAGGACACGGCTATTGATTGTCAATTTAACGTTGAAACGCTCTTGTGATTGTAAGAACGAATAATTAAACTAAGCAAATGCTTTACTATTGCGTTGTCTCTCTCGCACGCTGCTAAAATGGCGTCACTCGTCGGGGTCGGGCAGCAAGCACGTCGCTCTCCTTCCTCCCAGGCTGTGCTACGCATGCGCAGTCTGCTCAAAGTATTCTCGAGCTTAAAGTACTTTATTTTTACTTGCAATTAATTCGGAAGGAAAAGACTGGTGACAAGTGCTTATGGCACTAAATAATGCATTAACGTGCAATATATTTTGCACAATTCAGGTCAGCTTATTACGACTGCATAAAGAAATATCATATAAATTGCTTTACTTTGCAATATTTTCTACTATAGTTGTTAATACACCTAAATGAACGAATTAAGTATGTAATAATATGTTACGTAAATAATCAACTTAATATATGATTATCCTTAGTAATGGAACGTAATTAACTAAACTTTTTTTAGATGCAACTAAATGTGGAGAGATTAATGTTTTAGCCTGTAGCTACCTCCCGGCGTCATTGAGACTGTGGGAAGAATTTGGCAAATATTGCGTCGCAATAGAAACATTAATTGAATTAGTTCTACATAATAGTAGAGTTAGTAAATACTATGGTTAATACAATAATGATGTATGGTAATACAAGAAATGATGTATTAGTGTTGGAAGATTTCCAACACATAGTACCTATATTCACTATGCATGAACAAGCATAGTACAAATAGTCACTATGGAAGGACGTACATAATATATATAATCACTATGGATTGACGAGCATAGTATCTATAGTCACTATGGATGGACGAGCAAAATATCTATAGTCACTATGGATGGACGAGCAAAGTACTTATAGTCACTATGGATGGACATATATAGTACCTATATCACTATGGATAGAAAAGCAAAGTACTTATAGTCACTATGGATGGACATATATAGTACCTATAGTCACTATGGATGGACGAGCAAAGTCCTTATAGTCACTGTAGATGGACATATATAGTACCTATAGTCACTATGAATGGACGTGCATAGTACATATAGTCACTATGGATGGACATATACAGTACCGATAGTTACTATGGATGGACGAGCAAAGTCCTTATAGTCACTATGGATGGACATATATAGTACCTAAAGTCACTATGAATGGACGTGCATAGTACGTATAGTCACTATGAATATACATATATAGTACCTATAGTCACTATGCATGGACGGGCATAGTACATATAGTCACTATTGATGGATGAGCATAGAACCTATAGTCACTATGGATGGACGTGCATAGTATATATAGTCACTATGGATGGACGTGCATAGTACCTATAGCCACTATAGGTGGACGATCATAGAACCTATAGTCACTATGGATGGACGTGCATAGAATATATAGTCACTATAGATGGACGTGCATAGTACCAATAGTCACTATAGGTGGACGATCATAGTACCTATTGTCACTCTAGATTAGGGGTCTCCAAACTATGGCCCGCGGGCCACATCCGGCCCGCCACATAATTTCATCCGGCCCTCCAAACAAATCCCTGTGTGGTGGCCTTGAAAAAATAATTATCGTACGAATGGCATCGCAGAATTATTCAAAGCTGGGGCTGCTGACTGGTGGCGCTCAACCCGAGTCAGTTTTCCTCTCTCTCGATAGTGTGACGCACAGATACTAATACTGGTAGGTATGTGTTGTGCATTACTACCAATCAGTTGTGTATAACTGTATATTGTGGGGATGGAGGGCGAGTGGGGCTTCGCTGCTTCCGTTTCAGGGAGCACAAACACTGTACAATATTCTTTTCTCTGTACTTTGACAATGCCTTTATCTTAGTTATACAAAATAGCAATAATACTATTGTAGCCAAAAATATTGCATGTTTAAAATAGTTAAAATGGTAACCATTAAGTTTATCAACGAAAGCTGTTGCCATAATATTTACCACTTTATAATAATATGCTATGCTTTTTAACACCACATACAAGCTGTTTTTTTCCTGTAGAATTTATTTCATTTATTTTACCCTTATGTTTTCAGATATGGAAAAGATAAAGAAAAGATTTTTTTCATTTTTTATTCCTCCGGCCCGCATAAATATGGGAAATATATAATGTGGCCCTTACATTGAAAAGTTTGGAGACCCCTGCTCTAGATGGACGAGCATAATACCTATATTCTCTATTGATGCACGTGTATAGTAACTATAGTCACTATAGATTGACGGGCATAGTACCTATAATCACTATGGATGGACGAGCAAAGAACCTATAGTCACTATGGATGGACATATATAGTAAATATTGTCACAATGGATGAACGCGAAGTGTACCTATAGTCACTATAGATGTTCGAGCATAGTTCCTATAGTCACTCTAGATGGACGAGCATAATACCTATATTCTCTATTGATGCACGTATATAGTAACTATAGTCACTACAGATTGACGGGCATAGTCCCTATATTCACTATGGATGGACAAGCATAGTACCTAAAAATCATTATGAATTGACGAGCATAGTACCTATAGTCACTATGGATGGACGAGCATAGTACCTATAGTCACTATTGATGGACGAGCATAGTACCTATAGTCACTATGGATGGACGAGCACAGTACCTATTGTCACTATGGATTGACGAGCATAGTACCTATATTCACTATGCATGAACAAGCATAGAACCTATATGCCCTATGCATGAACAAGCATAGTACCTATAGTCACTATGGATTGACAAATATAGTTCTTATAGTCACTATGGATAGACGTGCATAGTACCTATAGTCACTATAGATGGATATACATTGTGCCTATAGTCACTATGGCTGGACGAACATAGTACCTATAGTGACTATGGAAGGACGAGCATTGTAATAATTGTCACTCTTGATGGACGTGCATAGTACCTATAGTCACTATAGATGGATATACATTGTACCTATAGTCACTATGGCTGGACGAACATAGTACCTATAGTGACTATGGAAGGACGAGCATTGTAATAATTGTCACTCTTGATGGACGTGCATATTACCTATGCTCAAAATGAATGAATATACACAGTACCTATAGTCACTATAGATGGAGGAGCATAGTACCTATATTCACTATGAATGGATGAGCATAGAAACTATAGTTACTCTGGATGGACGAAAATAGTACCTATAGCCATTATGGATGGACGAGTACAGTTCTTATAGTCACTATGCATGAACAAGCATAGTACCTATATGCACTATGCATGAACAAGCATAGTACCTATAGTCACTATGGATGGACGTACATAATATATATAGTCACAATGGATGGACGAGCATGCTACCTATAGTCATTATGGATGGACATGTATAGTACCTATAGTCAATATTTATGTCAGGACGTATATAGTAACTACAATCACTATGGATTGACGAGCATTGTATCTATAGTTACTATGGATGGATGAGCATAGTACCTATAGTCACTATGGATTGACGTACATAGTATCTATAGTTACTATGGATGGACGAGTATTATACCTATAGTCATTATGGATGGACGAACATAGTACCTATAGTCACTATGAATGGATGAGCATAGAACCTATTGTTACTATGGATGGACGATCATAGTACCTATAGACACTGTGGATGGACGAGTATTGTACCTATAGCCACTATAGATGGACGAGCATAGTACCTATAGTCACTATGGATAGACGAGCATAGTACCTATAGTCACTATTAGTGGACGAGCATGGTACCTATAGTCACTATGGATGGACAAGCATAGTACCTTTATTCACTATTTATGAACAAGCATAATACGTAGTCACTATGGAAGGACGTACATAATATATATAGTCAATATTGACGGACGTACATAGTATCTCTAGTCACTATGGATGGACAAGCAAAATACCTATATGGACGAGCATGCCTAGCAAACATTTTCACGTTTTCAAGACATGCTAAAAACGACATTTCATTGTTTTCGACTAGTTTGTAATTACTTTTAAAAAACGTATTATGAGAATTTATAAAAAGACCTTAGAATGTGAGTTGGAAACGTTTCAAGAAACCTTTTAATATTCTTTTAATTACTTACTTTAAAACTTTTCGAACAAAAGTTTTTAATACCTTGTTGCTAATTTATATTGTAATATAAATTAGGGTATAATCGTATTTTCTAAATTCAGATCTGTAATAGAAAGGGACAGACATCCTATATATGTCAATCTATATAAATAAAAATGGAAATGTTCATTTGTTCAAAATCGCTAATCCCCGAAAGTTTTTCAACGATTGCTTTGAAATTTTCAAACATTGTTCCATTCGCATCCGAGCAGGTTTTTGTATACATACTATATAGATGTCACTTCTGTGATGAGAAAAAACATGCTTTTTCTGAAAAACTGTGTTTTCATGTGAGGGAAATCTTCGAAACCTCTTTACGGATTGCTTTGAAATTTTGACATAACGATGCATTCGAATAGGTGAATGTTTTTCCACCGCACCAATGATCGTTAGACGATCATTAGTGCGGTGGCACCAATGGCAAATGGTGCGGTGGCACCATTGGCAAATCGGTGGCACTAAGACATGACGATCATTGTTGCAGTGGTCACGGTACTGTGACCACCGAACTAAAACCAAACAAATCCCCAGGGCCGGATGAAGTGTTTGCCAGGGTGCTTAAAGAATGCAAAGAGGAGCTTTCCGAGCCTCTGTCTACCATATTTAATAAATCAATAGAGTCAGGCAGAGTGCCAGAGTCATGGAAGGTAGCTAATGTGGTACCAATTTTTAAGAAAGGAGATAGATCACTTGCGTCAAACTATCGGCCAATTAGCCTAACGTCTATTGTGGGAAAGTTACTTGAATCAATAATTGCAAATACAATTCGTCTCCACCTTGAAAAACATAAATTAATAAATAAGTCGCAACATGGTTTTACAAATGGCCGTTCATGTTTAACAAATTTGCTAACTTTTTATTCCAGCATAGTTGAGGCAGTTGATAGTGGTAAGGATTGTGATGTTGTGTACCTTGACTTTAGCAAAGCTTTTGATACAGTGCCACATGAAAGACTAATTAAAAAAATAGAAGCTCATGGTATTGGGGGTGCTATATTAACTTGGATTAGGGCATGGCTATTCCAAAGGAAACAGAGAGTTAGTATAAATGGGGTTAAGTCAGAGTGGGATAATGTTGTTAGTGGAGTACCTCAGGGCTCTGTCCTGGGACCTCTGTTGTTTATAATATATATAAATGATTTAGATTCAGGTTTGAGTAGCAACATTTGCAAATTCGCCGATGATACGAAAATCGGTAGGGAAATTAATTCGGAGCAGGACTCACTATCACTTCAAGTTGATCTAGATAGGGTTTTGAAATGGTCAAATAATTGAAAAATGCAGTTTAATGCTGATAAATGTAAAGTTCTGAGGCTAGGTAATAATGATAGAGTAACAAGATACGAGCTAGATGGTGTTGAGATTGCGAAGTCGGATTGAGAAAGGGATCTGGAAGTTATGATTAGTAAGAATATTTAAAACAAAAAGATCAATGCATGAATGTTCGTAATAAGGCGAATAGGACACTGGGATTTATTAATCGAAGCGTTAGTAACAAGACACCTGGTGTGGTTCTTAAGCTATATCTTGCTCTAGTTAGGCCCCATTTAGATTATGCAGTTCAGTTTTGGTCGCCGTATTATAGAATGAACTTGAACGTGTCCAACGTAGGATGACTAAGTTAATTCCCCAAATTAGAAATCTTTCATATGAAGAAAGATTATCAAAGCTTAAGTTGCATTCACTGGAAAGGCGAAGAGTTAGGGGTGACATGATAGAGGTTTACAAGTGGATGAATGGACATAACAGGGGGATATTAATAGGGTATTAAAAATATCAACACAAGACAGAACACGAAACAATGGGTATAAATTGGATAAGTTTAGATTTAGGAAAGACTTGGGTAAATACTGGTTCAGTAACAGGGTTGTTGATTTGTGGAACCAATTGCCGCGTAACGTGGTGGGAGGTGGTGTCCCTCGATTCTTGGTGTCCTCATAGAGTTAGTTAGGAGCAAGGGAGGAATCCCGATCATATGTGGCATTCTTCCAAGAAAGGGAGTGGGAAATGAATGGATATCGAGGGCACTTGGTGTCAATTGCCGGCTGGAAAGATATTGCAAATCAAATGCAATATCTTTCATAGACAACTGGGAACACTTCTATGGAAGAAATGAAATGTATGCTCGTGATGGGGTGCATCTATCGAGAGCTGGGGTTGTTGCTGTTGCGAACTCGCTAGAAGAAGTGGTTAGAGGTGTTTGTTTGGGTTTAAACTGTTAGTAGATAGAGGTATGGGAATTGATTTGGAGGAAGGAGGTAATAAAAGTATGTGTTTGTGGGAGAAAGGAATTGGCAAAACGATCAGGGAAAGAGAAGGTCCGCAAAATAACAATTCACTTAGGGTATATTACACTAACAGTAGAAGTCTAAGAAATAAAATTAACGAATTAAATGCTCTTGTCTGCACAGAAAAAATAGATATTATTGCACTTACCGAAACGTGGATGAATGTAGAAAATAGAGAACTATTAGCTGAATATCAAATATATGGATTTAAACTATTTCACACAGATAGATATATTAGACGAGGAGGTGGAGTAGCCATATATGTTAGGGATAATTTGAAATGTAGTCTCAAAGAGGGAATCAAAACAGAGCCACACACAGAAACTATTTGGATTGAATTAAACGAAAAAGCTAATAATATTATAATAGGAGTAATATATAGGCCACCAAATTTAGACAGAATGGAAGCAAAGCATCTATGGGATGAAATATCTAGAGCATCTAGATCTAACAGTATTTATGTCATGGGTGACTTTAATTTTAGCGGAATAAACTGGTTGAACAAAACAGGGAATAGTGAAGCAGAAGATTTTCTAGAATTAATTGACGATTGCTTTCTTACGCAACACATTAAGGAACCAACACGGGAAAATAATATTTTAGATTTAGTGTTAACTAACAGGGAAACGCAAATTAATGACATCGAAATAGGGAGTGAGCTAGGGAGCGGTGATCACAAAGAAATCAGATTTAGCATAGAACGGAATAGACCAGTAGGAGAAAATTCTGTTAAAGTGCCAGATTTTCGAAAAGCTGATTTTAATAGCCTAAGAAATTTTTTGGGTCAAATTGATTGGAAAGGCTTGGGTATGGGGTGTGGGCCGGTCTTGGAGCGAGACATGAACCCAGCGATAGGTGACTTAAATGGGGATTTCGATGTGGATTCAATATATAACTTATTTAAGAATATTCTAAACAAAGCACAGGAACGTAGTATACCATACAAATTGAATAGATCGTATACTAATGACCCAAAGTGGATAACAAAGAATTTGAAGAACCTTATAGGTAAAAAGAGAGCTTGGTACAAAAGGATTAAAAATGGGGAGGTCACTTTAGAACAGGAATTCGTACAACTGGTTAGAAATGTTAAAAAAGAGATAAGGAAAGCAAAAAGAAACTATGAAGTTCGCATAGCAGGGCAAGCAAAGACAAATCCTAAAGGGTTTTTTCAGTTATATCGTACTAAGACTAGGGAAAGGATAGGTCCATTAAAAACTGAGACAGGTCAAATAACAGATAGTGATGAAGAGATGAGTAGTATTTTTAATAAATATTTTGTATCTGTATTTACTAAAGAGGAACTTAACAATATGCCTTCAGCCGAACAAGTCTATGTGGGTGGGGACGAGGACAGGTTGACGAGTTTAGCAGTTACCAGGGAGGATGTTCTTAAACAAATAGTAAAACTCAAACCAAACAAATCCCCAGGGCCGGATGAAGTGTTTGCTAGGGTGCTTAAAGAATGCAAAGAGGAGCTTTGTGACCCACTGTCAACCATATTTAATAAATCAATAGAGTCAGGCAGAGTGCCAGAGTTTTGGAAAGTTGCTAATGTGATACCAGTTTTTAAGAAAGGAGATAGATCACTTGCGTCTAACTATCGACCAATTAGCCTAACGTCTATTGTGGGAAAGTTACTCGAATCTATAATAGCAAATAAAATTCGTCTTCATCTTGAAAAACATAAATTAATAATTGAGTCGCAACATGGTTTTATAAATGGCCGTTCATGTTTAACAAATTTGTTATCTTTTTATTCTAGCATTGTTGAGGCAGTTGATAGTGGTAAGGATTGCGATGTTGTATACCTTGACTTTAGCAAAGCTTTTGATACAGTGCCACATGAAAGACTGATTAAAAAAATAGAGTCTCATGGTATTGGGGGTGCTATATTAAGCTGGATTAGGGCATGGCTATACCAAAGGAAACAGAGAGTTAGTATAAATGGAATCAAGTCAGAGTGGGAAAATGTTGTAAGTGGAGTGCCTCAAGGCTCTGTCCTGGGACCTCTGTTGTTTATAATATATATAAATGATTTAGATTCAGGTTTGAGTAGCAACATTTGCAAATTTGCCGATGATACGAAAATCGGTAGGGAAATTAATTCGGAGGAGGACTCACTATCACTTCAAGTTGATCTAGATAGGGTTTTGAAATGGTCAAAGGATTGGCAGATGCAGTTTAATGCTGATAAATGTAAAGTTCTGAGGTTAGGTAATGATGATAGAGTTACAAGATACGAGCTAGATGGTGTTGTGATTGCGAAGTCGGATTGCGAAAGGGATCTGGGAGTTATGATTAGTAAGAATTTAAAACAAAAGGATCAATGCATAAATGTTCGTAATAAGGCAAATCGGACACTTGGATTTATTAATCGCAGCGTTAGTAACAAGACACCTGGTGTGGTTCTCAAGCTATATCTTGCTCTAGTTAGGCCCCATTTAGATTATGCAGTTCAGTTTTGGTCGCCATATTATAGAATGGATATAAATTCACTTGAACGTGTCCAGCGTAGGATGACTAAGTTAATTCCCCAAATTAGAAATCTTTCATATGAAGAAAGATTAACAAAGCTTAAGTTGCATTCACTGGAAAGGCGAAGAGTTAGGGGTGACATGATAGAGGTTTACAAGTGGATGAATGGACATAACCGGGGGGATATTAATAGGGTGTTAAAAGTATCAACACAGGACAGAACACGAAACAATGGATATAAATTGGATAAGTTTAGATTTAGGAAAGACTTGGGTAAATACTGGTTCAGTAACAGGGTTGTTGATTTGTGGAACCAATTGCCGCGTAACATTGTGGAGGTGGGGTCCCTCGATTGTTTCAAGCACGGGTTGGACAAGTATATGAGTGGGATTGGGTGGTTATAGAATAGGAGCTGCCTCGTATGGGCCAATAGGCCTTCTGCAGTTACCTTTGTTCTTATGTTCTTATGTTCTTTCAAGCACGGGTTGGAAAAGTATATGAGTGGGATTGGGTGGTTATAGAATAGGAGCTGCCTCGAATGGGCCAATAGGCCTTCTGCACTTACCTTTGTTCTTATGTTCGTCCTACGCTGGACACGTTCCAGTTAATTTCTATGCATTCTATAGTACGACGACCGATACTGAACTGCATAATCTAAATGGGGCCTAACCAGAGCAAGATATAGCTGAAGAACCACACCAGGTGTCTTGTTACTAACGCTTCGATTAATAAATCCCAGTGTCATATTTGCCTTATTACGAACATTCATGCATTGATTCTTTTTTTTAAATTCTTACTAATCATAACTCCCAGATCCCTTTCGCAATCCGACCTCGCAATCTCAACACCATCTAGCTCGTATCTTGTAACTCTATCATCATTACCTAGCCTTTGAATTTTACATTTATCAGCATTAAACTGCATCTGCCAATCTTTTGACCATTTCAAAAACCTATTTAGATCAACTTGAAGTGATAGTGAGTCTTCTTCCGTGTTAATTTCCCTACTGATTTTTGTATCATCTGCAAATTTGCAGATGTTGCTACTCAAACCTGAATCTAAATCATTTATATAAGAACAAAGGCAACTGCAGAAGGCCTATTGGCCCATACGAGGCAGCTCCTATTTATAACCACCCAATCTCACTCATATACATGTCCAACCCATGCTTGAAACCATCGAGGGACCCCACCTCCACAATGTTACGCGGCAATTGGTTCCACAAATCAACAACCCTGTTACTGAACCAGTATTTACCCAAGTCTTTCCTAAATCTAAACTTATCCAATTTATACCCATTGTTTCGTGTTCTGTCTTGTGTTTATACTTTTAATACCCTATTAATATCCCCTTTGTTATGTCCATTTACCCACTTGTAAACCTCTATCATGTCACCCCCAACTCTTCGCCTTTCCAGTGAATGCAGCTTAAGCTTTGTTAATCTTTCTTCATATGAAAGATTTCTAATTTGGGGAATTAACTTAGTCATCCTACGATGGACACGTTCAAGTGAATTTATATCCATTCTATAATATGGCGACCAAACCTGAACTGCATAATCTAAATTGGGCCTAACTAGAGCAAGATATAGCTTGAGAACCACACCAGGTGTCTTGTTACTAACATAAGAGCAAAGGCAAATGCAACTCTGGCACTCTGCCTGACTCTATTGATTTATTAAATATGGTTGACAGTGGGTCACAAAGCTCCTCTTTGCATTCTTTAAGCACCCTGGCAAACACTTCATCCGGCCCTGGGGATTTGTTTGGTTTGAGTTTTACTATTTGTTTAAGAACATCCTCCCTGGTAACTGTTAAACTCGTCAACCTGTCCTCGTCCCCACCCACATAGACTTGTTCGGCTGAAGGCATACTGTTAAGTTCCTCTTTAGTAAATACAGATACAAAATATTTATTAAAAATACTACTCATCTCTTCATCACTATTTGTTATTTGACCTGTCTCAGTTTTTAATGGACCTATCCTTTCCCTAGTCTTAGTACGATATAACTGAAAAAACCCTTTAGGATTTGTCTCTGCTTGCCCTGCTATGCGAACTTCATAGTTTTCTTTTTCTCGACCTCTCAATCTCAACACCATCTAGCTCGTATCTTGTAACTCTATCATCATTACCTAGCCTTTGAATTTTACATTTATCAGCATTAAACTGCATCTGCCAATCTTTTGACCATTTCAAAAACCTATTTAGATCAACTTGAAGTGATAGTGAGTCTTCTTCCGTGTTAATTTCCCTACTGATTTTTGTATCATCTGCAAATTTGCAGATGTTGCTACTCAAACCTGAATCTAAATCATTTATATAAGAACAAAGGCAACTGCAGAAGGCCTATTGGCCCATACGAGGCAGCTCCTATTTATAACCACCCAATCCCACTCAAATACATGTCCAACCCATGCTTGAAACAATTGAGGGACCCCATCTCTACAATGTTACGCGGCAATTGGTTCCACAAATCAACAACCCTGTTACTGAACCAGTATTTACCCAAGTTTTTCCTAAATCTAAACTTATCCAATTTATATCCAATGTTTCGTGTTCTGTCTTGTGTTGATACTTTTAATACCCTATTAATATCCCGTTTGTTATGGGTATTCACCTATTTGTAAACCTCTGTCATGTCACCCCTAACTCTTCGCCTTTCCAGTGAATGCAAATTAAGCTTTGTTAATCTTTCTTCATATGAAAGATTTCTAATTTAGGGAATTAACTTAGTCATCCTACGATGGACACGTTCAAGTGAATTTATATCCATTCTATAATATGGCGACCAAACCTGAACTGCATAATCTAAATTGGGCCTAACTAGAGCAAGATATAGCTTGAGAACCACACCAGGTGTCTTGTTACTAACATAAGAACAAAGGCAAATGCAGAAGGCCTGTTGGCCCATACGAGGCAGCTCCTATTTATAACCACCCAATCCCACTCATATACATGTCCAACCCATGCTTGAAACAATCGAGGGACCCCACCTCCACAATGTTATGCGGCAATTGGTTCTACAAATCAACAACCCTGTTACTGAACCAGTATTTACCCAAGTTTTTCCTAAATCTAAACTTATCCAATTTATATCCATTGTTTCGTGTTCTGTCTTGTGTTGATACTTTTAATACCCTATTAATATCCCCTTTGTTATGTCCATTCACCCACTTGTAAACCTCTATCATGTCACCCCTAACTCTTCGCCTTTCCAGTGAATGCAACTTAAGCTTTGTTAATCTATCTTCATATGAAAGATTTCTAATTTGGGGAATTAACTTAGTCATCCTACGCTGGACACGTTCAAGTGAATTTATATCCATTCTATAATATGGCGACCAAAACTGAACTGCATAATCTAAATGGGGCCTAACTAGAGCAAGATATAGCTTGAGAACCACACCAGGTGTCTTGTTACTAACGCTGCGATTAATAAATCCAAGTGTCCGATTTGCCTTATTACGAACATTTATGCATTGATCCTTTTGTTTTAAATTCATACTAATCATAACTCCCAGATCCCTTTCGCAATTCGACTTCGCAATCTCAGCTCGTATAAGATACAGATACAAGCTCGTATCTTGTAACCCTATCATCATTACCTAACCTCAGAACTTTAAATTTATCAGCATTAAACTGCATCTGCCAATCCTTCGACCATTTCAAAACCCTATCTAGATCAACTTGAAGTGATAGTGAGTCCTCCTCCGAATTAATTTCCCTACCGATTTTCGTATCATCGGCAAATTTGCATAATTTGGATAAAATAAGTAAAGTCATTGTCCTCCACTATCCCTTGCATATGGCCCTTGGCCATCTCGAAAAGCTGAACTATGTGGTGTCAGCAGAGAGATGCCAAGTACGAACCACAAAACAGGAAACTCGACAAGTCCTTCTCACAGTAAGAGGACGGATCCCGGAAAAACTTGACCTTGGAATCTGGGGGGTGTTCCAACACAGGCCTTACACCCCAGAACCCCTAAGATGCTTTAGATGTCAGAGATATGGGCATCACAAAGATGGCTGCCAACGCCCAGTGAGGTGCGGAGTCTGCAGCCAGCCCCATGATACAAAAACATGACATAAGAACATAAGAACAAAGGTAACTGCAGAAGGCCTATTGGCCCATACGAGGCAGCTCCTATTCTATAACCACCCAATCCCACTCATATACTTGTCCAACCCGTGCTTTGAAACAATCGAGGGACCCCACCTCCACAATGTTACGCGGCAATTGGTTCCACAAATCAACAACCCTGTTACTGAACCAGTATTTACCCAAGTCTTTCCTAAATCTAAACTTATCCAATTTATATCCATTGTTTCGTGTTCTGTCCTGTGTTGATACTTTTAATACCCTATTAATATCCCCCCAGTTATGTCCATTCATCCACTTGTAAACCTCTATCATGTCACCCCTAACTCTTCGCCTTTCCAGTGAATGCAACTTAAGCTTTGTTAATCTTTCTTCATATGAAAGATTTCTAATTTGGGGAATTAACTTAGTCATCCTACGCTGGACACGTTCAAGTGAATTTATATCCATTCTATAATATGGCGACCAAAACTGGACTGCATAATCTAAATGGGGCCTGACTAGAGCAAGATATAGCTTGAGAACCACACCAGGTGTCTTGTTACTAACGCTGCGATTAATAAATCCAAGTGTCCGATTTGCCTTATTACGAACATTTATGCATTGATCCTTTTGTTTTAAATTCTTACTAATCATAACTCCCAGATCCCTTTCGCAATCCGACTTCGCAATCACAACACCATCTAGCTCGTATCTTGTAACTCTATCATCATTACCTAACCTCAGAACTTTACATTTATCAGCATTAAACTGCATCTGCCAATCCTTTGACCATTTCAAAACCCTATCTAGATCAACTTGAAGTGATAGTGAGTCCTCCTCCGAATTAATTTCCCTACCGATTTTCGTATCATCGGCAAATTTGCAAATGTTGCTACTCAAACCTGAATCTAAATCATTTATATATATTACAAACAACAGAGGTCCCAGGACAGAGCCCCGAGGCACTCCACCCACAACACCCTCCCACTCCGACCCGACTCCATCCATACCAACTCCCTGCTTCCCCCGGCACAGCCACGCCCCAATCCAGCCCAACATAGCACCCCCAATACCATGAGACTCCATCTTCCCAACCAGTCCCTCATGTGGCACTGCATCAAAAGCCCCGCCAAAGTCAAGGCACACAACATCGCAATCCCCACCACCACCAACTGCCTCAACAATGCTAGAACAAAAAGATAACAAATTTGTTAAACACGAACGGCCACCTACAAAACCATGCCGCGACTCAACCATTAATCTATGCTTTCCAAGATGAAGACGAATTCCACCTGCCACTACAGACTCGAGCAACCCTCCCACAATAGACGCCAGGCCAACCGGTCGACAGCCAGACGCAAGTGATCTATCTCCCCTCCCAAAAACTGGTATCACACCAGCAACCCTCCAAAACTCTGGCACCCCGCCCGACTCCATTGATTTACCAAACATGGTCGACAGCGGGTCACAAAGCTCCTCCTCGCACTCCCCAAGCACCCTAGCAAACACCTCATCCGGCCCCGGGGACCTGCTTGGCCCGAGCTCCACTATTTGCTTAAGAACATCCTCCCTGGCAACTGCCAAACTCGTCAACCCGTCCCCACCCACACAGACCCGCTCGGCCGAAGGCACATTGCCAAGCTCCCCCCCAGCAAACACAGACACAAAATACCTACCAAAAATACCACTCATCTCTTCATCACCATCTGCTACCTGACCCGTCTCAGCCTCCAATGGACCCATCCCCTCCCCAGTCCCAGCACGATACAACTGAAAAAAAACCCCAGGACCCGCCCCCGCCCGCCCCGCTACGCGAACCCCACAGCCTCCCCCTGCCCTCCCCATCTCCCCCCCAACACCTCCAACCAGTTGCACGAACTCCCGCTCCAAAGCGACCTCCCCATCTTCAATCCTCCTGCACCAAGCTCTCTTCCCACCTATAAGGCTCCCCAAACTCCCTGCTATCCACTCTGGGTCACTAGCACACGATCCATTCAATTTGTATGGTATACCACGCTCCTGTGCTCTGTTTAGAACATTCTTAAATAAGTTATATATTGAATCCACACCGAAATCCCCACCCAAGTCACCCATCGCTGGGTTCACGTCTCGCTCCAAGACCGGCCCACACCCCACACCCAAGCCCTTCCAATCAATTTGACCCAAAAAATTCCCCAGGCTACCAAAATCAGCTCTTCGAAAATCCGGCACCCCAACAGAACCCTCTCCCACTGGTCTACTCCATTCCATGCCAAATCCGACCTCTTTGCGATCACTGCTCCCCAGCTCACTCCCCACCTCGATGTCACCAACCTGCGCTTCCCCGTTAGTCAACACCAAATCCAAAATACCACCCTCCCGCGTTGGCTCCCCAACGTGTTGCGTAAGAAAGCAATCGTCAACCAATTCTAGAAAATCCCCCGCCCCACCATTCCCTGTTTTGTTCAACCAGTTTATTCCGCTAAAATTAAAGTCACCCATGACACAAACACTGCCAGATCCAGACGCTCTAGATATCCCATCCCACAGATGCTTTGCTTCCACTCTGTCCAAATTCGGCGGCCCACACATCACTCCCATCATAATATTATTAGCTTTTTCGCCCAATTCAATCCAAACAGTTTCCGTGCGCGGCCCTGTTTTGATTCCCTCCCCGAGACTACACTTCAAACCGTCCCCAACACACATGGCCACTCCACCTCCTCGTCCAATATATCCATCTGTGTGAAACAGCCCAAATCCACACATTCGACATTCAGCCAACAGTTCTCCACCCTCTACACTCACCCACGCTTCGGCAAGTGCAACAACATCTATTTTTTCTGTGCAGACAAGAGCACTCAACTCGTCAACCCTACTTCCCAGACCTCCACTGTTAGTGCAATATACCCCAAGTGAACCGCTACTCTGCGGACCCTCCCCTTCCCCGATCGTCCCGCCAATTCCCTTCTCCCACAAACACACACCCCTATTACCTCCCTCCTCCAAACCAACTCCCATACCTCCACCTACCAACAGTCCAAACCCAAACAAACACCTCCAACCACTCCCCCCAGCGAGCCCGCAACAGCAACAACCCCAGCTCTCGACAGATGCACCCCACCACGAGCACACACCTCATTTCTTCCATAGAAGCGCTCCCAGTTGTCCATGAAAGACACTGCACCCGACCTGCAATATCTTTCCAGCCGGCAACTGACACCAAGCGCCCCCGACATCCATCCACCTCCCACTCCCCTTCCCGGAAGAATGCCACACACGACCGGGACTCCTCCCTTGCTCCTAACCAACTCTATGGCTGCTTTATACCTCCGAATCAGCTCCCCACTCCCGACTCGACCAACATCACCTCCTCCCACGCTAATGCAAATAATGGGATTGTTCCCATTACCAGCCATAATATCATTCATGTTGTTTATAATATCACCAATGCCAGCTCCGGGATAGCAAACCCTTAACCTGTTCCCCCTATCTCTAGCACAAAACGTTCTATCCAAATACCTTATCTGGGAATCTCCCACAACTAATGTTTGCTTAGGTACTTCCTTTACTTTCTGAGGGGCCTGCGCTTCCTTTCTCTTCGTTGCTTTCCCTTTTGCGCGATCCACAGTCTCTCCACAGCACTCGTCCTCCAAAACGTCAAATGAATTTGAAGTTGCTATGGCGTTTGAAGGCGGCTTTATCAAAGTCTTCTTAAGGCCCCTGTCTTTCGCAACTCTCCAAGACGAGGTCCCTTTACTGCTGGTCTCCTCCTTCGTTACTTCTCGTTGTTTTTTAAGCTGACGCACCTCCTCCCGCAGAGAGTCCAACTCTGTCCTCAGGGCTCCCACTAGAGTCACCAGGTCCTTCACTACAACTTCCTATCATATACATGATAAACTTCCTATTTATCATGTATTGATAAATTCAAGGCAAACCACCCTGTTCAGGCAAAATGCCCATATTGTTCCAAGGCACATCATGCCTGGAACTTGAAATGCCCTGAAAGGCTCAAAAGGCTTCAAACGAACCCCACCACGCCCACAGCGGAGCCGAAACCCCCCACCAAAACGAATGCCAGCTCCCATGCCCACTAAAACCGCGTGGGGTCTACCCATTCAGGAAGAGGGGGCACACGGCCCTTCACCATCGGCCATGGTGAAGGGTGAGAAGACAGTACAGGACAAAAAGAAAGATGGAGGACA
Source organism: Procambarus clarkii (assembly GCF_040958095.1). Lineage (NCBI taxonomy): Eukaryota > Metazoa > Arthropoda > Malacostraca > Decapoda > Cambaridae > Procambarus > Procambarus clarkii. Next base: position 33,167,804 of record NC_091199.1, read on the forward strand.
CAAGAATCATGTTCAAAGCAGTCGGCCTCCCATTTCATCCAGCAAGCACACTGGGGCCAATAGGAGTAGCAATTCCAGTGCCAAAGTTACCACCCAGAAGGGTCTAAAAGCCACTAGGCCCTCAACCTGCACAACATTAAATAGTGCTCCCGCTGAACTGAACGCTCTCTTGCCAATGCTCAAAACTTTGGTCACTGAGTTGATCGAAAGTCTGCTGTCTTCACATGGAATCAAGCAAACCACAGAGACTCGGAAGACAATTGAGCACAAGCTCAAAAAATTCGAAGATGTAATATCCACACCGTCAAGACAGCAGGGCAGGAGGCACCCCCATAAAAAGCAGAGTCCAGCTCGTCGGAAAGCGACATTGATGAGGCAATTTCAGGTCCACTAAGAACCTATACCCCAATTGCAACTTCCATGGCGTGTTCATCAGACTCCATGGATACCACGGAATTATCAGCACATTCCAAGAACCTAGAATTCTAAAGATCCTGCAATGGAATGCGCAAGGACTGCGCACTAAATTGCAACACTTGCAATGCATAGCAGCAACCAAAGGCATAGACATCCTGATACTACAGAAGAGCTTGCTCCGAGCCGGATTAGAACCTAAAATCTCAGGCTATCGAGGCTTCTTCCTTCCATGGATCAATGGGCAATCCAGGGGATGTGCAATCTATGTAAAATGTGACCTGATCTCCAAATCCATAACCAGCCCACCCAATTGTGGAGCAGGGACAGAGGTAATGGGAGTCACCATTGAGCTAAGACACGACAAACTTGAAGTGTTCAATGTGTACAGGTCTCCACAAGCCGAAATGGATCTCTCTGTGTTATTTGGACACGCGACAACAACAAACACAATCATTTGTGGAGATTTTAATGCCCATCATCGATTGGCACTGGGCTCGAACAAAACAAATGAAGCCGGCATACACATTACACATCTACTGGACCAGCTTCCAGAAATACAAATCCTAAACAAGAATGAACCTACCCACATCCAAGGAGGCAGATTAGACCTAACCTTCGTTTCAGCCTCCCTAAGAGATGCAGCAACATGGTCAGTTGAGCCCACACTCACAAGCGACCACTATGGGGTCCAAATTGATCTTAAGTTAGACCTACCCACCCCACCTCCGCCTCCATCTGAAGCCTGGAACTTTGCTTTAGCAAACTGGGACCGATTTCAAAACCTCATTTCAGAGTGGCAAAGAAACTATGATCTTCCCGAAGACATTAATCAGGCAGAACAAGAATTTGTCAAAGCGATTCAAAGTGCAGCCAACCACTCAATCCCACTGAAAAAACAGTCCACCGGACACCATAAAGATCATTGGTACTATTGCGAACGTGTCAAAGAACTCAACCATAGACTCAATAGAACAAGAAAGCTATACAAAAAGCAGCCAAGTGACCGCAACAGGATCTTACTTTGTGAGGTCAAGGAACATGTACATCGAGAGACCAGACAAATAAAAGAACAAAAGTGGCTGGAATGGTGTTCACACCTGAATGAACACACCCCTCTCGGGGAGATGTGGCAGCAAATTCACTGGGCCAAAGGGAATAAAACACCTAAAGCTCCACACCCTAAGGATCCTCAACAGGAAGCCGAAGTACTGGCAACCAGGTTTGCAGAGAGAGCAGCCAGCAATCAACTTCCACCAGATGTATTAGCAGTACAGACCGGACTAGAGGAAGAAAGGTGGCACAGAATCCTTACAGCATGTGAAGAAGTCTCTGACACTAATGCCCCCTTCACACTGGATGAGCTCAATCGGGCTAAGAAAAACTCCAAGGATACATCCCCTGGAGCCGACAAAATAACCTATAAAATGATTAGGAACCTCGGCCCAGAGGGAGACGCTGCATACCTAAGGTTAATTAATTTAGCCTGGACTTCTCAAACTAGACCTTCTGCTTGGAATAGAGCAGACATAGTGCCGATCCCAAAACCCAAAGATCCAGCTAATCCCAGGCCCATCTCTCTCCAAAGCTGTGCAGCCAAGACGGCTGACAGAATGGCACTCAACAGACTGGAGTGGAAAATGCCTAAACTACACCATGATATGTATGCTTATAGAAGAGGGGTTGGCACAGTGGAATGTATTACAACTCTGTTAGCCCACTTGAATGACAGACCAGGAATGCTGATTTTCCTGGACCTCGAAAAAGCCTTTGAACTGGCTAGCGCCCCAGCTATTCTCTGCTGCCTCATTGACAAAGAGGTCAGAGGCAACCTGCTCTCCTGGACCAAAAACTGTCTCATAAACATCTGTCTCAAAACTGTCTCATAAACATCAAACAGAGAAGCAAGAGTAAAACTTCATGGCACAGTCTCTGAGTACAAAAGACATGAAAATGGTACACCGCAAGGAGGTATTCTTAGCCCTCTTCTCTTCAACTGTTTAATGGAAAGAATAATGAGGTTGAAACTCCCACATCACTGCAGGCTGCTAAACTACGCGGACGACTTTGTCATCATCATAAAAGGAAGGGATGCGGCGCGCCTTGCACCCAAATGCTTAGACTGCATCAGTAAAGAGGCAAAACAGATTGGGATCAAACTCAACCCCTCAAAGTCAAAGGCCATGCCCATAAAAATAGCGAAGCCCAACATCCAACTCACAGTACAGGGTCAACCAATAGAATGGGTCGACACCTATCAGTATCTAGGAATCATCCTGGACACACACATGAATTTTAATGCTGAGGTCACATACTTGAGAGAGCGAACTGCGGCCCGGACGGCAATCCTCAGGTCGCTAACCTCCCTTTCTGGAGGAGCCAATCTGCAAGTCCTTCGCACATACTATGTACAGGCAGTCAGATCAGTGATCGATTATGCCGCACCTGCACTCACAAATCTATCACACCAACAGTGGAAAAAGCTTGAAGTTGCCCAAAACAATGCTATGAGAGCTGCACTGGGAGCCCCCATGTGGTCCAGGCTTGAAACTCTTAGACTGGAGACGGGTTTGCCCTCTCTACAAGAAAGAATATCACAAAGGACAGCTACAATTATCAGTAAGATAATTATTTCTTCTGATCCAATCCCAGTACGGCAGGCCTTGGTGGTTGGACTAGGCCAAAACAATGGAAACTCTTGGGTTGCAAGAGCAGGAAAAGTCCTAAACAGACTACATTTAAAAAACATGATTCTTGATAGAGAGGGTGATCATCCACACCCAAATTACACTCCTTCCGCGCCGTGGGAAGAGCCTACTTTCAAAATAGTAATAGAAAGTCTCCCAATGAAAAAGGCTGCCTATGATCCGACACTCCTAAGGCGCATAATAGAAGAGCAAATGTATAGCATAGCAGTAGCAGGAGCCACCCACATCTTCACAGACGGATCGGTGGACACAGAAAATGAGAGTGCTGGCGCTGCTCTTTGCACGACCAGCGTTCAGGCATATTGGAGACTGGGAGGACTATTATCATCAACCCAAACTGAGCTGTTTGCCATACAACAGGCATTCGCATATGTGATTGCACAAAACACTCAAAATGCAATCATACACACAGACTCAAAAGCTGCACTTCAAATACTAGGACAAAAACAGTGGAAAGATAATGTGGAAATAATTACCACCATTTTGTATCAAGGAGCAGTCGCTAAAGGCAAAGGCCTCAACATAACTTTAAACTGGATCCCATCCCATATTGGAATCCCATTAAATGAAAAAGCTGATGAAATTGCTAAATTGGCAACTCGTCATCCAGTGATACATAAAACAATTCAACCCAGCCTAGAGAACATAAAAAACATCATCACCAAAAAACTCTCACATCTCAACAAAGCCGACCTGCACCAGAGAATAGCTGAAGGTTCGCCATCTGCAACATGGTATCTTCAGGCAACCAAATTAGAAAGGTTAAATATCCCAAAAGGAATCCACAGGGAAATAGCAGTTAGGCTATATAGACTACGTCTAGGTTACAGATGCAACTGGGAGATTGGTGAACCCCGACAAAGAGAGTGCATCTTCTGCCAAACTGTCACAGAAAAGCCATTACTTCACTATCTTCTGGAATGTGAAGCAACCAATGACCTTAGAAGAGCTTTAAGAGTTCCTGAATCATGCAGTGGCCACCCTGAAGCCATCAACACAGCCACTCTCCTGGTCAACAAAGGTGTCCAGCAGCTGGACACCCTCATAAAAACTGTGAAGCAGTATCCTCCCCCACGATAACAGCTTGATGGTTAAATGCAACCTCAGAACACTGAGAAAAAAAAATAAAAAAAAAATTGTACCACTTACGGGCTATTTATGCCCGTGCCACCTCTTGGGTGGCTTAATCTTTATCAATCAATCTGTCCTCATCACAATCGACTTGAGAATGGTCCAGGACGGACCGAAACGTCGTCGTCCCTTCAACTTTTAGTGTGTGGTCTGGTCAACATACTTCAGCCACGTTATTGTGACTCATCGCCTGCATATGGATATAAATTCACTTGAACGTGTCCAGCGTAGGATGACTAAGTTAATTCCCCAAATTAAAAATCTTTCATATGAAGAAAGATTAACAAAGCTTAAGTTGCATTCACTGGAAAGGCGAAGAGTTAGGGGTGACATGATAGAGGTTTACAAGTGGGTGAATGGACATAACAAAGGGGGTATTAATAGGGTATTAAAAGTATCAACTCAAGAGAGAACACGAAATAATGGGTATAAATTGGATAAGTTTAGATTTAGGAAAGATTTGGGTAAATACTGGTTCAGTAACAGGGTTGTTGATTTGTGGAACCAATTGCCGCGTAACATTGTGGAGGTGGGGTCCCTCGATTGTTTCAAGCATTGGTTGGACATGTATATGAGTGGGATTGGGTGGTTATAAATAGGAGCTGCCTCGTATGGGCCAACAGGCCTTCTGCAGTTGCCTTTGTTCTTATGTTCTTAAGTCAGAGTGGGATAATGTTGTTAGTGGAGTGCCTCAAGGCTCTGTCATAAGAACATAAGCACAAAGGTAACTGCAGAAGGCCTGTTGGCCCATACGAGGCAGCTACTATTTATAACCACCCAATCCCACTCATATACATGTCCAACCCATGCTTGAAACAATAGAGGGACCCCACCTCCACAATGTTACGCGGCAATTGGTTCCACAAATCAACAACCCTGTTACTGAACCAGTAATTACCCAAATCTTTCCTAATTCTAAACTTATCCAATTTATACCCATTGTTTCGTGTTCTCTCTTGAGTTGATACTTTTAATACCCTATTAATACCCCCTTTGTTATGTCCATTCACCCACTTGTAAACCTCTATCATGTCACCCCTAACTCTTCGCCTTTCCAGTGAATGCAACTTAAGCTTTGTTAATCTTTCTTCATATGAAAGATTTCTCATTTGGGGAATTAACTTAGTCATCCTACGCTGGACACGTTCAAGTGAATTTATATCTATTCTATAATATGGCGACCAAAACTGAACTGCATAATCTAAATGGGGCCTAACTAGAGCAAGATATAGCTTGAGAACCACACCAGGTGTCTTGTTACTAACGCTGCGATTAATAAATCCAAGTGTCCGATTTGCCTTATTACGAACATTTATGCATTGATCCTTTTGTTTTAAATTCTTGCTAATCATAACTGCCAGATCCCTTTCGCAATTCGACTTCGCAATCTCAACACCATCTAGCTAGTATCTTGTAACCCTATCATCATTACCTAACCTCAGAACTTTACATTTATCAGCATTAAACTGCATCTGCCAATCCTTTGACCATTTCAAAACCCTATCTAGATCAACTTGAAGTGATAGTGAGTCCTCCTCTGAATTAATTTCCCTACCGATTTTCGTATCATCGGCAAATTTGCAAATGTTGCTACTCAAACCTGAATCTAAATCATTTATATATATTATAAACAACAGAGGTCCCAGGACAGAGCCCTGAGGCACCCCACTTACAACATTTTCCCACTCTGACTTGACTCCATTTATACTAACTCTCTGTTTCCTTTGGTATAGCCATGCCCTAATGCAGCTTAATATAGCACCCCCAATACCATGAGACTCTAACTCTAACTGTCCTGGGACCTCATTCACTGGAAAGGCGAAGAGTTAGGGATGACATGATAGAGGTTTACAAGTGGATTAATGGACATAACAGGGGTGATATTAATAAGGTATTAAAAATATCAACACAAGACAGAACACGAAACAATGGGTATAAATTGGATAAGTTTAGATTTAGGAAAGACTTGGGTATATACTGGTTCAGTAACAGGGTTGTTTATTTGTGGAACCAATTGCCCTAGGAACCAACCAAGGGAAACTATTATGTTAAGTATGTCACCTATGCACATATTTAATAAGTCAATATTAACTTATTAAATTTGCGAGAACGGGTTGAAGTAACCAACACGGGAAAATAATATTTTAGGTTTAGTGTTAACTAACAGGGAAACATCGAAATGAATAACAGGGAATGACATCGAAATAGGGAGTGAGCTAGGGAACAGTGATCACAAAGAAATCAGATTTAGCATAGAATGGAATAAACCTGTAGGAGAAATTTCTGTTAAAGTGGCAGATTTTCGAAAAGCTGATTTTAATAGCCTAAGAAATTTTTTGGGTCAAATTGATTGGAAAGTCTTGGGTATGGGAAAGGGGCCGGTCTTGGAGCGAGACATGAACCCAGCGATAGGTGACGTAAATGGGGATTTCGATGTGGATTCAATATATAACTTATTTAAGAATATTCTAAACAAAGCACAGGAACGTAGTATACCATACAAATTGAATAGATCGAATACTAATGACCCAAAATGGATAACAAAGAATTTGAAGACCCTTATAGGTAAAAAGAGAGCTTGGTACAAAAGGATTAAAAATGGGGAGGTCACTTTAGAACAGGAATTCGTACAACTGGTTAGAAATGTTAAAAAAGAGATAAGGAAAGCAAAAAGAAACTATGAAATTCGCATAGCAGGGCAAGCAAAGACAAATCCTAAAGGTTTTTTTCAGTTATATTGTACTAAGACTAGGGAAAGGATAGGTCCATTAAAAACTGAGACAGGTCAAATAACAGATAGTGATGAAGAGATGAGTAGTATTTTTAATAAATATTTTGTATCTGTATTTACTAAAGAGGAACTTAACAATATGCCTTCAGCCGAACAAGTCTATGTGGGTGGGGACGAGGACAGGTTGACGAGTTTTGCAGTTACCAGGGAGGATGTTCTTAAACAAATAGTAAAACTCAAACCAAACAAATCCCCAGGGCCGGATGAAGTGTTTGCCAGGGTGCTTAAAGAATGCAAAGAGGAGCTTTGTGACCCACTGTCAACCATATTTAATAAATCAATAGAGTCAGGCAGAGTGCCAGAGTTTTGGAAAGTTGCTAATGTGATACCAGTTTTTAAGAAAGGAGATAGATTACTTGCGTCTAACTATCGACCAATTAGCCTAACGTCTATTGTGGGAAAGTTACTCGAATCTATAATAGCAAATAAAATTCGTCTTCAGGGGCCATAGTACCAGGATATATGAAATTGTTGTAGGGTATTCATAATTTATTATCCTGATACATGTGAAAGGTGCTGCACCTAGGCCTAGTTTCAGCATGTCAGCCTAAATAGAGACGGAGAAAAAAAAAAAATTCAACCATGTTCAATTGATTTCACAGCCCACAATTGTGAACCAAAATCATTTATACGACACTCACCTATGACCTTATTATATAATAAAGATTTTTGTCTCACATTTTTATCCCAGATGTATTTAGTGTAATAATACAGATTTTTAAAAGTTTCCCAAAAACGTATGCAACAAAATGAAGTGTATCATTATTTATAAAATCAATAAATCTACGTAGATAAGAATAATGACATCAGTTTTTAGAGGCGTAAACTCTACATATAATGTGCAAGTTTCATGTAGATTGAATAATAAATAAAGGCTGTGAAACCAGATCTAGTTGTAAAAGTTGGAGTTGCGTAGCGCGCGCGACAAGATTCTCATACTCGTGGTCACTCGTGACCGCGAGTATGAGCCAGCTCGTACCTTCTATGTAGAGCTCGCATGCATCTAGCTTTCAATGCTTTCCTCTTGTTCGTTTGGTAAGTCATATTGCAGTACAAATAGCAATAATAGCATGAGTTCTGGGAGATATTGTGAGAGCGCGTCAGCGATATATCCTCTCTCCAAGAGAGACACACTGTCACTGAGGGCCTGAGCCACGTACCACCCCTCTCTCTCTCACGATACTGTTGCCAATGAGTGAGTTTATATTCATTTTATGCATAACATGTTATTTTCAACGCTATTACGAAAAATAAGACTTCTACAATGTAAGATACAATACCCCGCGGCGCACTTACGCCGCGAGGACCAGATTCACGAAAGTTGCCGCGGGAAATTTGACTCTAATTACGTTATTTTTCAAGATATCATTAAACGGTTTGGACCACAGTGTTGCCAGAACGTTGTAGTATTTTTCGTAATTTTCGTAAATATTCCATTTTTCTTCAGATTTTCGGTTACCATGGCCCCTTCATCTTGAAAAACATAAATTAATAATTGAGTCGCAACATGGTTTTATATATGGCCGTTCATGTTTAACTAATTTGTTATCTTTTTATTCTAGCATTGCTGAGGCAGTTGATACTGGTAAGGATTGCAATGTTGTGTACCTTGACTTTAGCAAAGCTTTTGATACAGTTCCACATGAAACACTGATTAAAAAGATAGAGTCTCATGGTATTGGGGGTGCTATATTAAGCAGGATTAGGGCATGGCTATACCAAAGGAAACAGAGAGTTAGTATAAATGGAGTCAATTCAGAGTGGGAAAATGTTGTAAGTGGGGTGCCTCAGGGCTCTTTCCTGGGACCTCTGTTGTTTATAATATATATTAATGATTTTGATTCAGGTTTGAGTAGCAACATTTGCAAATTTGCCGATGATGCGAAAATCGGTAGGAAAATTAATTCGGAGGAGGACTCACTTCAAGTTGATCTAGATAGGGTTTTGATATGGTCGAAAGATTTGCAGATGCAGTTTAATGCTGATAAATGTAAAGTTCTGAGGTTAGGTAATGATGATAGGGTTACAAGATACGAGCTCGATAGTGTTGAGATTGCGAAGTCGAATTGCGAAAGGGATCTGGGAGTTATGATTAGTAAGAATTTAAAACAAAAGGATCAATATATATATATATATATATATATATATATATATATATATATATATATATATGTCGTACCTAGTAGCCAGAACTCACTTCTCAGCCTACTATTCAAGGCCCGATTTGCCTAATAAGCCAAGTTTTCCTGAATTAATATATTTACTATAATTTTTTTCTTATGAAATGATAAAGCAACCCTTTTCTCTATGTATGAGGTCAATTTTTTTTTATTGGAGTTAAAATTAACGTAGATGTATGACCGAACCTAACCAACCCTACCTAACCTAACCTAACCTATATTTATAGGTAAGGTTAGGTTAGGTAGCCAAAAAAAGCTAGGTTAGGTTAGGTTAGGTAGGTTAGGTAGACGAAAAAACATTAATTCATGAAAACTTGGCTTATTAGGCAAATCGGGCCTTGAATAGTAGGCTGAGAAGTGCGTTCTGGCTATTAGGTACGACATATATATATATATATATGTCGTACCTAGTAGCCAGAACACACTTTTCAGCCTACTATGCAAGGCCTTATTTGCCTAATAAGCCAAGTTTTCCTGAATTAATATATTTTCTCTAATTTTTTTCTTATGAAATGATAAAGCTACCCATTTCATTATGTATGAGGTCAATTTTATTTTTTTGGAGTTAAAATTAACGTAGATATATGACCGAACCTAACCAACCCTACCTAACCTAACCTAACCTATCTTTATAGGTTAGGTTAGGTTATATATATATATATATATATATATATATATATATATATATATATATATATATATATATATATATATATATATATATATATATATATATATATATATATATATATATATATATATATATATATATATATATATATATATATATATATATATATATATATATATATATATATATATATATATATATATATATATATATATATGTCGTACCTTTGGCATATACAAAACGGTGTTACAACCTCCACTAACGTTTCCACAGGGTTGTGGGTATGGGTCAACAGGCACATGAGTAACCTTTAACCCAAGAATGGTAAAAGTATTTATTTATGTAATTTGGCAAATTCGGTCATTTATAACACCAGTTTCTTCTTTATATTAACCAAAGAATAGTTTTTTCATGTTTATATATTAAAGTCATGTACATTATTTATTATTATTTAATATTTACATATACAAGAGTTCTTTCATTCTTGTACAGCCACTAGCATGCATAGCATTTTGGACCAGTCCTTAATCTTATGTTACCCAGAAGAAGACGCTGCCAAATCGTTGAACAACCAGGTACCCATCTTACTGTTGGGTAAACAGAGACTAAAGTTAGGGATTGACGTCCAGTAAATCCTCCCCGGCGAGGATACGAACCCAGGACAAAGCGCTTGTGAAACGCCAGGCGAGTATCTTACCACTACACCACGGGGACTTTATTCATTGCATATATAAATTGTGAATGTTGTTTAATAGCTGTATGAAACATTCGTAAAACAATTAGTTTTTTCTTGTTCATTTAATAAATTTTTATGTCATTCTGTAACATACATTAATATTAATTACAAATGTTGTGTCTGAATTATATGAAAGGTGTGCAAAATATTTTCTTTATACAATTAATGAGTTAGCACAACTAGGTTAGGTACAGGTAGATGGTTAATACAACTAAGTGACTACAACAACGTGAGTACAGCTATGTGAGGGCAGGTAGGTGAGTACACCTCACCTGGGAGTGAGGGGTAACAGTAGTGGGGGTGGCGGTAGTGGGAGTGGTGATAGTGGGAGTGGTGGTAGTGGGAGTAGCAGTAGATGGAGTATTGGTAGATGGAGGGTTGAAAGATGGAGTGGTACTAGATGGAGGGATGGAAGATGGAGTGGTGGAAGATGGAGTGGTAGTAGATGGAAGATGGAGTGGTAGTAGATGGAAGGTGGAGTGGTGGAAGATAGAGAGGTGGAAGATGGAGTGGTAGTAGATGGAAGATGGAGTGGTGGAAGATGGAGTGGTAGTAGATGGAAGATGGAGTGGTAGTAGTTGGAAGATGGAGTGGTGGAAGATGGAGTGGTGGTAGATGGAAGATGGAGTGGTGGAAGATGGAGTGGTAGTAGATGGAAGATGGAGTGGCAGTAGATGGAGTGGTGGAAGATAACATGGTGGTAGATAAAAGATGGAGTGGTAGTAGATGGAAGATGGAGTAGTAGTAGATGGAGTGGTGGAAGATGGCATGGTGGTAGATGGAAGATGGAGTGGTGGAAGATGGAGTGGTAGTAGATGGAGTGGTGGAAGATGGCGTGGTGGTAGATGAAGTGGTGGTAGATGGAGTTGTGGAAGATGGAGTGGTGGTAGATGGAGTGGTGGTAGATGGAGTGCTGGTAGATGGAGGGATGGAAGATGGAGTGGTGGTAGATGGAGTGGTGGTAAATGGAGTGGTGGTAGATGGAGTGTTGGTAGATGGAGTGGTGGAAGATGGAGTGGTGGTAGATGGAGTGGTGGAAGATGGAGAGGTGGTAGATTGAGTGGTGGTAGATGGAGTGTTGGAAGATGGAGTGGTGGTAGATGGAGGGATGGAAGATGGAGTGGTGGTAGATGGAGCGGTGGTAGATGGAGTGGTTGAAGATGGACGGATGGAAGATAGAGTGGTGTAAATGGAGTGGTGATAGAGGGAGTGGTGGTTGTGTGGGTTGTGGAAGATGGTGTGGCAGTATATGGAGTGGAGGTAAATGGAATGTTGATAGAGGGAGAGGGAGTGGTGTTAGTGTAGATGGTCATGGATGGTGTGGCAGTAAATGTAGTGGTGGTAGATGGTGTGGCAGTAAATGTAGTGGTGGTAAATGGTGTGGCAGTAAATATAGTGGTGGTAGATGGAGTGGTGAAAGATGATATTGTGGTAAATAGAGTGGTGGTAGATGAAGTGATGGTAGTGTGGTTGGTAGTAGATGGTAAGGCAGTCGATGGAGTGGTGGCAGATAGAGTGGCAGTAAATGGAGTAGTGGTAGATGAAGTGGTGGTAGTGTTGGTGATGGTAGATGTGTGGCATTAGATGAGAGGGTAGTAGATGTAATGGTTGTAGATGGAGTGGAGGTAGAAGGAGTTATGGCAGAAGGTGTGGCAGTAGATGAAGTACCTGTAGATGTAATGGCATTAGTTAGTTGTGGTAGATGGAGTGGTAGTAGAGGGAGTGGTGGTAGAGGGAGTGATGGTAGAGGGAGTGGATGTCGAAAATTTCCGACACCACAAACATTAACCATAGTACGATAAGATAATTTTTTTGTGCTAGGAAATTAAATATATTAACCCTACTAACCAGTAGCATAGTACAACTAAATTTTCATTAGTATCGATGCAGTTATAGCATCAGCCACTCGGCTCCTATGAGAATGAACTATGTATATATATTAATCGAATTAAACCCAGTCTAACCTTGTTGAATTTATTAAGGAATATTGATTGGCAACTGATTTAATTCAATTCAGTAAATTATATCGCTGTTTATCGGTAAAGTTTTCCACAGCTACGATCAGCGGATTCAGTATCAACAAAAATCATGAACTGAATTAGATGAGTTACAAAGAGCTGACTTACGTATTCTACGTTCATAACTAAACAGCTAAGAACTTATTTTCAATAATAACACAGTAGTTAGTGTACTAACCTCATGATTCGAATTTATTAATGATTTTCAAGATTGAAATAAATTTCATGTATATGTCATAGGTAATCTCAGTATTACTGACTCTCCCCCCAAAAAAAAATGTGTAAGGGAACTACACCAAATAATATTTAGTAGTTTTACAGTCCACTTCTCTAGTTTTATTTGAATCAATTGTTTATTTATTATTATATTAGATTATATGCTGGAGAATTTTCCCCCACAGTGGAGGTGGTGTTGGTGGTGGTAGAGGGGGTGGTGGTAAAGGGAGTGGTGGTAGAGGAAGTGGTAGGTAGTGTGGTGTCAGATGGTGAGGTTGCAGATGGAGTGGTGGTCGATAGAGTGGTGACAGATGATGTGGTAGAAGATGGCGTGTCAGTAAACGAAGTGGCAGAAGATGGAGTGGTGGTTGTTGGAGTGACGGTAGATGGAGTGGCAGTAAATGCAGTCGCGGTAGATAGAGTGTGGGGGTTGGTAGATGGAGTGATGGTAGATGAAGTGATGGTGGTAGAGAGATTGTTGATAGAAGGATATGCGGTAAAGGGAGTGGTGGTAGAGGGAGTGGTTGCAGACAGAGTAGTTGTTGAGGGAATGATGGTAGATGGAGTGGTGGAAGAGAGATTGGTGGTAGATGAAGTGTTGGTAGTGTTGGAGGTGGTAGATGGAGTGGGTGGAAGTGTGGCTTGTGGTGGTAGAGGGACTGTTAATAGACGTTTTGGTGGAAGAGGGAGTGGTAATGTGGGTTGTGGTAGAGGGAGTGGAGGTAGTAGGAGTTGTGAAAGTGTAGGTGGTGGAAGAGGGAGTGGTGGTAAATAGAGTGGTGGTAAATGGAGTGGTGGTAGAGTGAGGGGTGGTAGAGTGGTGGTAGAGGGAGTGGTGGTAGAGGGAGGGGTGGTAGAGGGAGTGGTGGTAGAGGGAGGGGTGGTAGAGGAAGTGGTGGTAGAGGGAGGGGTGGTAGTGTGAGTGGTGGTAGAGGGAGTGGTGTAGAGGGAGTGGTAGTAGAAGGACGGTTGGTCGAGGGAGTGGTGGTAGTGTGGGTGGTGGTAGAGGGAGTGGTGTAGAGGGAGTGGTAGTAGAGGAAGGGGTGGTCGAGGGAGCGGTGGTCGAGGGAGTGGTGGTAGTGTAGGTGGTGGTAGAGGGAGTAGTGACTCAGTAAAACATCTAAACTATTGGGAACGTCTAAAATGCCTAAATCTCTATTCACTTGAGTGCAGGCGGGAGAGGTACATAATAATTTACTCGTGGAAAAAGTAGATGGAATGGTTCCAAACCTGCACACAGAAATAACACCACATGAGAACAGAAGGCATGGCAGAATGTGTAGTATACCCCCCAATGAAAAGCAGATGTGCAATAGGTACTCTGAGAGAGAACTCTATCAACATCCGAGGCCTGAGACTTTTCAACAGTCTTCCACTACACATAAGGGATATAACTGGCCTACCCCTCTCACAGTGTTCAGGAGATAACTTGATAAACACCTCCAAAGAATACCTAATCAACAGGTCAACAAGGTCATTTCCCTCCCTCAATTCATACATCAAGCTGCGAGCAGCCGCGTCCAGCAAGTAGCCAGTCCATCAACAAGAAGGCCTGGTCCAGGAACGGTTTGCAGGGATGCTAAGCCCCAGAATCATTGCAAGGTAACTGCAAGGTAAGGTGGTGGTAGAGGGAGTGGTGGTATTATGAGTGGTGGAAGAGGGAGTGATGGAGGTGTGGGTCGTGGTAGAAGGAGTGGTGGTCCATTAATACCAACACGTAATGATTGCCTGAATGGCTGCAATGGAGATCATTCATATCGGCGCCTACTCGATCTAAAGGTTCAGAAATCTCTGGGAATTCTTGCAGTGGGGCTTGTACCTTAAGGGTACCTTTTCTCCTCTGACAATTGGAGCATGTCTTTACGTATTAAACACCTCTAATAACATACATGGGAAATAAAAGAGATACTTTGCTCTCAAGTGAGTTTTATAAATTCCTGGGCGACCTGCAATCGTCGAGGCATGTGTCAGTTTTGACGCTGATGATCTTAATTCATGTGTAATAACCTGCTGGAATACCTCCCAAACTTTCTGACTATTTACACAATGCAATACTCCCTCTTTCAATTCAAAGTCATGTACTGATAATTTACGATTCTTTGAAGGATATTTTCCTCCCTTAAAATGCATAATAATTTCTTTCCACCTAGGTTCGTTCATCTGGAACTATCTCATCTTATCACTAGAAATATTCTCAGTACTGTACGTAAAAGTAAATCGCAGCAATATTTCTGCTCATGGTGTCTGGCACTACGTGTGACAGTCCAAGTTTGCAAAGTATCTGGAATGAGTGAGTAGACAGTTCATGGGACCATCATGACATTCGTGTGCTTTTAGTTGTTTTCTTAAAAATGTGTGATAGGCCTCTATGATCAGTATAGATGACAAAATGACGTTGGAATAGATACGGTTCAAAATATCTAACTGCCTCTACAACTGCTAGCACCTCCCGATCCGTGGCCGAATAACGAACCTCTGGTCTCTTCACCATCCTACTGAAATAGACCACAGGATGGGGTAGATTTTCTGTATCTCGTTGTATTAAACATCCGCCAATAGCTATACCACTGGCATCCGTGTGTACCTCCCACTCTTTATCAAAATCAGGTATGGCCTATATGGTGGTTGTAATGAGCTGACTCTTCATTTTAGCATAGGCGACATCATGCTCTGGTTTCCAAACAAACATTACTTTTTTCTTTGTTAGTTCGGTCAAGGTTGTTGATGAACTGGCAAAACCTTTAATGTGGCGATGGAAATATCCAGCCACACCCACAAAGCTGAGCACGTCCTTTGCTGTTCTTGGAGCTGGCATTTCAGCAATAGCACGGCAAGAGTCTGGATAAGGCCCAAGAGCATCTGTGCTCACCTGAAACATCAGCTACTTGAATTTCTGATCTGCCAGAGTTCACTTCTGAACATTTAATTTGAAACCTGCTCGATCTAACAGAGTAAAAGTATCAATCAAGTCTCGTAAGAGTTTATCAGATGTCCTGGAATATATCACAAAATCATCCAGGTACGATATCGAGTGCCTTCCCAAGACTGGACTGTGTATGTAATTAATGACCCTCTGATATGATGAAGGGGCTGCCTTAAGGCCAAAAGGCATCCTACGAAATTGGTAGGTGTGCTGCCATCAGAAAATGCCGACTTTTCCCTGTCTTTTTCAGCTATTGGTATTACCCAATACGTCGATTTAGCATCAAGAGTGGTCAAATATTTAGCTGTCCCAAACTGATCTATTATCTCCTGAATTTGGGATCAATGATAAACATCACCCTAAGTTATTTCGTTTAACTTTCGGTAGTCCACACAAAAACGATAACTACCATCTGGTTTATGAACTAACACAACAGTAGACAGCCACGGTAACATACTAGGGTTCTGTCACATCCTGTCTTAACATTTTCTACCACACATCCCTGATAACTTTCTTTGGCTGTTCCGGGAGCCTCCACTGACGAGTGTTAACAGGTGCATGATCACCTGTTCGAATTGTGTGCTCAGTTCTATCAAGGAGACCAATCTGGTCATCCTAGGTTGCAAACAATTTTGATAAATTTCGTAAAATCCTTCACAACGTTTTCTGCCTGTCTGTGGAACATGTAAATCTAACACTGATTTCAGTTCATCGACATCATGTGTAATATTATGAACACCTGTCGCATTCTTTTTATTCAATGTTTTATTGCAGTCTATTACATTTAATGCACTACATTGTGCATTAAATTGTGCTGTGACGGTTGGCATTTCCAATGACACATGGTGAAATTTTTTTTGTATCATTCACCGGAGTTCCCCGAGATACGCTATCACCAGCTCTGAAGCGATAGGTTTTATGTGAGAGGTTGACGACTGGAATAAGTGCACCTTTATCAAGCACCACAAATAAATGGTGAGGAATTAATAACCTGTCACATCTTCCAGCCACCTGAAGGGTATTTCCTGGTAGGCTGTGACGTCCCACGGACACTTAAATGAATTTAACGGGATGTGGTTGGCAACTTTGCTTGGTAAACACGTGTAACCCACGTGACCTCTTATCAGTGTCTGGAAGAGACTTTAAAAGCAATGTGGGGTAATTTACGTTATGCTTCTGCTTTATCTTAATTGAAGCCACTACTGAAGGATGGTCAACCATCTCAATTGGGTAAGAAATCTTTTCCAACCGCAATTTGCAGTTTCTTACACATTTTTAAGCAGACTATAAGTACTCAATCTACTCAAGAAATTCATCCCAATCAAAACGTCACCACGAAATGCAAGATTTTCAATGATCGTGCATGTATGAGGTTGCAATTCCTCATTACTTATTTCAAAGTTAACTGTACCCTGCCCAAAAATGTCTATCTTTTCCCCATTAACTGAAGTAATTTTTTTGTTTCACAATGATTAAGGCGTGTATGTCTCAACTTGCTGAAGGCTGAATTTTTAATCAAAGTTGCCTGACTACTAGTGTCCTCAAATGCAGTCAATCTCACACCTTCCACCTTCACTTCAAAAGTAGGCCTACCATTTCTAGGGGTGACCTGTCCAGGGTCTTCATTAACCCATTCACTTGTACAAGAATTTTGAAAATGGCCACGGCCATAACAATTCCAACACAATTCATTACCACTGCTGCGTCTACCAGACGCCTGCTTGCTTCATCTACAAGCAATTTCCTGGGAGTCAACACTGGGAGGGAAGGTAGGGGGAACAGGGTGGTGAAGGGGAGGTGAGGGGTGAGGAGTAGGGTCGGTGAGAGATAAGGGATAGAGAAGGGCGACGGGTTACCACCAGGCGGGGGGGGGGGGGGGTAGGAGGGGATGTGGCTGAGCATAAAAGGGAAAGTAGGAGGAGGGAAGGGAGTAAGGGGGATGAAAGAGGAGGGAAACGTGATGGGGGGAAGGGAATTTTTTTACAGGGAGGGATTGGGTGGAGATGAGCTGGGATTGGTATGGGTCGATCTGGGGTTAGGCCTGAGGTTGGGGTGTCTGGGGTTGAGGTGAATATGGGTTAAGGTGGGTATGGGCGGCCTGGGGTTCGGGTAGATATGGAGCGGCCTGGGGTGGATATGGATTACCCAGGGGTTGGTGTGGAAATTGGTTGGCCTGGAGTTGGGATTGATATGGGGCGGCCTGGGGTTGGGATGGATATGGGGCGGTCTGTGGTTGGGATTGATATGGGGCGGCCTGGGGTTGGGATGGATATGGGGCGGTCTGAGGTTGGGATGGATATGGGGCGGCCTGGGGTTGGGATGGATATGGGGCGGTCTGAGGTTGGGATTGCTATGGGGCGGCCTGGGTTTGGGATAGATATGGGGCGGCCTGGGGTTGGGATGAATATGGGGCGGCCTGGGGTTGGGATGGATATGGGGCAGCCTGGGGTGGATATGGATTACTCAGGGGTTGGGGTGAAAATTGGTTGGCCTGGGGTTGGGATGAATATGGTGCGGCCTGGGGTTGGGATTGATATGGGCCGTGGCGGCCTGGGGTTGGGATGGATATGGGGCGGTCTGTGGTTGGGATTGATATGGGGCGGCCTGGGGTTGGGATGGATATGGGGCGGTCTGAGGTTGGGATTGATATGGGGCGGCCTAGGGATGGGATGGATATGGGGCGGTCTGTGGTTGGGATTGATATGGGGCGGCCTGGGGTTGGGATGGATATGGGGCGGTCTGAGGTTGGGATTGATATGGGGCGGCCTGGGGTTGGGATGGATATGGGGCGGTCTGTGGTTGGGATTGATATTGGGCGGCCTGGGGTTGGGATGGATATGGGGCGGTCTGAGGTTGGGATGGATATGGGGCGGCCTGGGGTTGGGATGGATATGGGGCGGTCTGAGGTTGGGATTGCTATGGGGCGGCCTGGGTTTGGGATAGATATGGGGCGGCCTGGGGTTGGGATGAATATGGGGCGGCCTGGGGTTGGGATGGATATGGGGCGGCCTGGGGTTGGGGTGGATATGAGGTGGCCTGGGGTAGGAATGGATATGGGGGGCGGCCTGAGGTTGTGGTGGATATGAGGCGGACTGTGGTTGGAGTGGGTATGGGGCGGCATGTGTTTGGGGTGGATGCTGTGCAGCCTAGGGTTGGTATGCGGGGAGGGGTTGGATGGGGATGGGTTGAGTCTATTATGCATCCATGAAAATTATACATTTTCACCATTTTCCAAATCACTGAGACCCGTCGTCGGTTCCAAGTGAAATTTTAACCCACCTCGCGTTTCCATAAGTGATTAACAATGAATAATTCAAAGCGTAACTCAACACCACCCCTCTAAAAATCTTCCATGTGTCTGTTCTTGGTACTCAAAATAATGCCACATATTATAAGAAGGTCTCTACCCTGCGAGCATCCGTACATCTCCTCAGTGTTTTGACAAGTGGTGACAGGCGTCGTCTCCACTCTGACTCAAGTCATTCAATGAATGAAATTATTTTCTCTTGTGATCTACATTCGTAAGTAATGCGAGTACAGATAGAATGTGCACTTATCCGAACTTTACTTTAATTAATCAAAAAATTTATAAATTACTTTAATACTCTGTATGCAATTTAATACATTTTAATTTAATAACGAAAACACTGGTGCTGTTTTCGGCAGCGTGCTCAGAGACTTAACTGGCTCTGAATTATTCAAGTAACAAAAATGTACTTTAATTTATTTATTTACATTAGTAAGTGTGATTGATTTAAATTTAAAACACTTGCTTGAAGGAGCAAGCAACTGCAATACTAAGGATTTCTGAAGGATTAACACTCTTCCGCTGGACTAAAACTTAGTTGCGCACTTTGTATAAAAATCAAAGAATATTATTTTTACAAAGTTTTTAAATAAGTATATATAATGCCACTCATGATGGAAGACTAATAATGAATTTACTACACTTGTATGCTAGATGTTATTTAAAGAACAAAAGTCCAGCTACGCTAAACATAAATCCTGCGTTTTTTCGCTTAAACGCTTAAAATTCTAATTTTCATACCCGAACTTGCAAACAAGGTTTATGTTACTGACACGCTCTGATGAATAATAATGACCCCTGGGTCACGTCCTTGACTCACGAATTCGAATTTCTCTCAAAATCCGCAATTCTGGCACAAATCTGGTCTTTGAAAATTTTTCCACAGAATTTTACTGAAAATTCTTAACACTGAACAATTTATTTACAATTTCTTTACGTTAAAAAAATACATTAGTGATGCATTCGAAAGCATGATCATGATACATGGGATGTTCATTTGACACAAATTCGAATTTCTCTTAAAATCCGCGATTCTGTCTCAAATCTGGTCACAGGAAATTTTCCAAAACAATTTTCCGAAAATTCACTTAACTCTGACAAATTTATTTATAATTCCTTTACGTTAAAACAATAACTACATTACAAACACGTTCTACTGAATAATAATGACACCTGGAATGCTCACTTGACACACGAATTTGAATTATTCCCAAATAACACAAATTATGTCCAAGTGGACTTAAACTAAATTTTAACAACCCAATTTTCCTAAGATTTTTTCAATTAACTTTTTCCGTTTTTCCACAAAATCACTTGTTTAAAAATGTAAAAAAAAATATCACTCACAGTACGATTACACAACAGGATAACTCTAGAATCAAGCCAATAGAAGTAATCCCAACCTTTAGGACACCTCAACTCTGACTTAGTTATATTTCAGGCTTCACTTAGAAGAGAGTCTAAAGGACATTTTCAGGGGAACACTTATACTCGCAGGAATCACTCAGATTTGTGGAAATGCTTAATACCTAGAAAATCACTAAAATTGGGGGAAATACTTAATATATAGAAAATTTGCTAATTTTAACTGAAGAATCACTCGAACTAATCCTGTAACAGTCCCTACCGGCTTGCACTCTAGCCCTAGCCTAGGTAGCCACAACCACCTAGATTGAAATGGCACGGAATGCTGCTTTTGCGGCAACGGTTAAGACTAGATGCGAATCAATCTCCCGATCAAGTGATCACTAGTCGTCGATTCGTTGCTAATTCGTACTAATTTTTAGGTCTTGGAGCAGGTCTTGACCCAAGGATGCTTGTCAGCCATAATAATCTAAAAACTGCCCTCACAACTGTGAGGCTTACCTTGCTAAACTAATTTTCAAAGATAATTAACAACGCTAATATATGCACTTGGTCCCTTAAGAACTAGATTTCTATTCAAAACTAGCTGTACCCAGCCACAACAACCTTTCCTTGTCTCCCAGTCCTCCCTACCATTCCCCCCTCCCCCATACCCTCGTCCTCCCAACCATTCCTCACTCCTCCGTTCCCTCGTCCACCCCACCATTTCCCCCTCCCCCGTCACCTTGTCTTCTCCACCATCCCCTACTGCACCGTCCCCTCGTCCTCCTAACCATTCCCCACTCCACTGTTCCCTCGTCCTCCCCACCATCCCCCACTCCCCTGACCCCTTCTCCATTCGCCTGTCCCCTCGTCCCCACCATCCCCAACTCTTCTGTCCCCTCGTCCTCCCCACCATTACCCACTCCCCTGTCCCCTCGTCCTCCCTGCCATTCCCCACTCTCGTCTCTCATCCACCCCACCATTCCCCACTCCCTCGTTCAATTCATTCCCAAATGATCTGATGTTCCCATCAGAAAATTGGGAACATCAAATGATCTGATGTTACCATCACTGAAATACAAGAAAAACTGTTAAAAAAACATCATAAAACAATGAAAAAATAAAAAAGATAAACTATATTCACGAAATGAATGGTCTGGTCAACAACACAGCTCAATTCCAATGTATTGTCACATAAAATAATTAAACCAAAAATAAAATAAATCAAAGTCTATGAAATTTCAATATATATCAATGAAATCGGAAACATTGAAATGGAATCATATCATATTTGGTATAGCGTGTGTTGCATTTACGTACAACAGATGGCACTATATATCAAAAAAGCATGTTTTTACGTGTCACAGGTGTGGCATTTATACATCTATATGCTCATGAAATGAATGGTACGGTAAACAACACAGCTCAATTCAAATGCAATGTCACACGAAATAATTAAAACAAAATGAAAATAAATTGAAAACTATAAAAATTCATATTATCAATGCAATCGGAAACATTGAACTGGAATCGTAACATTTTAGTATGGTGTGTGATGCTCTTACGAGCAACAGATGGCACTGTTTCTTAAAAAAGGAAAGTTTTTACCTGTCACAGGTGTGGCATCTATTCTTGTACTTACGAAATGAACGGTATGGTAAACAACACCGCTCAATTCCAACGCAATGTCAAACAAAATAATTAAATTCAAAATGTAAATAAATTAAAATTTATGAAAATTCAATTTACTAATGCAATCGGAAACATTGTATATAGTATAGTGTGCATTGCTATTACGTGCAACAGATGGCACTGTTTTTAAAAAAGCATGTTTTTACATGTCACAGGTGTGGCATCTATATAGTAGGTGTATAAAAACACAGGCATATTCGAATTGAATGTTGTGGCAAAATTTTAAAGTAATCGGTGAAGAACTTTTGGAGATTATAGCGTGTGTTGCTCTTACGTCCAACAGATGGCGCTGTTTATCAAAAAACCATGTTATTTCCTGTCACAGGTGAGACATGTATATAATAGGTACATAAAACACTCGTCTATTCGAATGCAACATTGTATCAAAATTTTAAAGCAATTGGTAAAGAGGTTTCGAAGATTTCCCTCACTCGAAAAACACATGAAAAACGCAGTTTAAAAAATAAAACATGTTTTATCCCATCTCAGACGTAACATCTATATAGTATTTATATAAAAACTTGCTCGGATGCGAATGGAACGTTGTGTGAAATTTTCAAAGCAATCGGCGAAGAACTTTCGGAGATTAGCGATTTTGAACAAACGAGCATTTACATTTTAATTTATATTGACAAGCTGTAACTGGCCATGCGTTGCTTTGGCTCAGCAATGTATGTATGTTGCTGAACCACAGCAACCTTCACCTGTCTTTCTGTCCTCCCCAACGTTCCCTCTCTCCCATCCCCTCGTTCTCCTAACCATACCCCACTCCCCCGTCCCCTCATCTTTCCCACCATCTCCCCCGTCCCTTCGTCCTCCCACCATCCTTCACTTCCCCATCCCCTCGTCCTCCCAAACTCTCCCTGACTCCTCGTCCTCCCCACAATACCTAACTTCCATGTCCCCTTGTCCTCCCCACCATTCCTCCTCTGTCTCCTCGTCCTCCCCACCATCCCACACTCCACTGTCCCTTTGTCCTCCACACCATGTTCCATTCCCCCGTCCCCTCGTCCTCCTCACCATACCACACTTCCCCGTCCCCTCGTCCTCTCCACCATTACCCCCCTTCCTTGTCCTCTCGTCCTCCCATTCATCCCCCACTTCCCTGTTCCCTTGTCCTTCCCATTATTCTCCACTCCCCCATCCCCTCATCCTAAACATCCCCCACTCCCCTATCCCCACCTCCTCCCCACGATTTCCCCCATCAACGTCCCCTTGTCCTTCCCACTATTCCCCACTCTCATCCCCTCCACCTCCTCACCATTCCCTAATCCCGTCCCCTTGTCTTTCCCATCATTTCCCACTCGCTCATCTGGTGCATTCCCAAATGATCTGATGTTCCCATCAGAGAAATGCGAACATCAAATAATCTGATGTTCCTATCACTGAAAAATAAGTAGAATAACGAAATGAAAAAAAAAAAAATAAATAAACTATACTCATGAAATAAACAGTATGGTAAATAACACAGCACAATTCCAACACAAAGTCATACAAAATAACTAAATCAAAATGAAAATAAATCAAAATCTATGAAAATTCAATTTATCAATGCAATTGTAACACTGAAATAGAATCGTAACATATTTATTATAGCATGTGTTGCTATTTCGTGCAACAGATGGCGCTGTTTTAAAAAAAAAAAAAAAAAATTTTACCTGTCACAGGTGTGGCATTTATATAGTAGATATATAAAAACACACGCATATTCGAATCAAACGTTGTGTCAAAATTTCAAACCAATCGGGAAAGAGGTTTCGAAGATTTCCCTCTCACGAAAAACACAGTTTCTAACAAAAAAAAAAAATGTTTTTCCCGTCTAAGATGTGACGTCTATATAGTATGTGTATAAAATCTCTCTCGGATGCGAATGGAACAAAATTTCAAAGAAATTGGTGAAAACTTTCAAAGATTAAAGATTTTGAACGAACGAACATTTAAATTTTTATTTATATAGATGATGGTAATTACTTAGGTACTAGAACCAGAGCAATTATTAAATACAGTATTGAATATTAAAATAAATTTCTCTAATTTAAATGAATAATACACAAGAAGGTTGATAGCAATTTGCTACTATGGACGCCTCAAGCGTCTGTACCAGGAGAAACTAGTTCTCATATCCTAAATGACTCATCTGCCCTTGTCCCAGCATCCTCATCCCTTTAGAAGGATTTTTTTTAGGATGTACGACTCCCGCGAAGAATCGTTTTTACAACCAAGTACCAATTTTACTGTTGAGTTAAACAGAGGCTACAGTTAAGGGTTTGAGCCCAGTAAATCCTCCCCGGCCAGGATACTACCCCATGACAGAGCGCTTGCGGAACGCCTGGCGAGTGTCTTACCACTACACCACGGAGACTGGTGAAACTTCTAAGGTGAAACTCCTTTCTTAATGATTACCTTGGAGGAAGACTCAGATATACAATACTCTCAAAACTAAGTAATACTCTTTCACATAGCATATTAACTAAGATGGAGTCTCGGAGTAGAAGGGGGGGGAGAGGAGAGGATGGGGTGGGAGGCTTTATCACTGGTGACCTGGCTTAGATCAGTGTTGCTCGATCAAAGTCAAACCGCTCTGCCTTAGTTCTTTAGCAAAATGGTAGAGCCCCTATCTAAATTAAAAAACATTGTATTATCTCTTTTACATAACATACAAGGAGGGCTCATACCTTTATTATGCAAGTGCAGTCCGTGGATGAACAGTCCCAGGCCATATAAAATATATGTGGCACCCTTGCTTCCACACATAAGCTCTAATCCTTATAGTCCGAACTTTTGCAAGAATTAGGTCAGAAATACACTCTGCCTCCCACCCTAGATTGACCCCCTGTATACATTATCATACAATCACTACAAGATATATTATCTTCAACTAAACAGCTGAACTGTTACAGTAGAGGGAATTGTGATAGAGGAAACGGTGGACGAGGAGTGGTGGTGGTAGAGGGAGTGGTGGTAGAGGAAATGGTGGTAGTGCGGGTGGTGGTAGAGGGTGTGGTGGTAGCGGGACTGGTGGTAGTGTGGGGTGGTGGTAGGGGGACTGGTGGTAGAAGCAGTGGTGAAGAGGGAGAGGTGGTAGAAGGAGTGGTGGTAGAGGGACACACACACACACACTACCACACACACACTACTACACACACTACCATACACACACACACTACTACACACACTACCACACCACACTACCACACACACTACCACACACACTACCACACAAACTACCACACACACACTACCACACAAACACACTACTACACACACTACCACACACACTACCACACACACTACTACACACACTACCACACCACACTACCACACCACACTACCACACACACACTACTACACACACTACCACACACACTACCACACACACTACTACACACACTACCACACCACACTACCACACCACACTACCACACACACTACCACACACACTACCACACACACTACCACACACACTACTACAACACACCACCACATGTACTACCACATAACCACACAGGTGTGCCACTAGACTAGTCCCAGAACTAAGACGCATGAGTTACGAGGAAAGACTGCGGGAAATCCACCTTACGACACTCACCAGACCACATTATATCACCAGACCACCAGACCTTACCACATCACCAGACCACCACACCACACCACATCACCAGACCACCACACCACACCACATCACCAGACCACCAGACAACACCACATCACCAGACCACCAGATCACATCATATCACCAGACCACTAGACCACACCACATCACCAGACCACCAGACCACTAGACCACACCACATCACCAGACCACCAGATCACATCACATCACCAGACCACCAGATCACCATACCACCAGACCTCACCACATCACCAGACCACCAGACCACA
This sequence comes from Procambarus clarkii, assembly GCF_040958095.1. Taxonomy (NCBI): domain Eukaryota; kingdom Metazoa; phylum Arthropoda; class Malacostraca; order Decapoda; family Cambaridae; genus Procambarus; species Procambarus clarkii. The sequence continues at coordinate 33,193,780 of NC_091199.1, forward strand.
CCACATCACCAGACCACCAGACCACCACTATACCATCACTATCACGTCACAACCATCAACTATCAACACCAACAATCACTACCATCAAGTACTACCATTAACCACTATTGCCACCAACACCACTGCCACAAACTACAGTTATCATTCGCATCAACAACCACTACCACCAACCACATCAACATCAATTACCACTACCATCAAACATATCCACCATTACCACCAACTATAACTACCACTACCTCCAATCACAACTATCAACCACAAATGACACTAACCACAACCACCAACAACAATCATTACAACCACTACCACTAACCACAATCATTAACCACAAATGACACCAACCACTTCCTTCAACCACCAGTTCCACCAACCATCACAGTCATCAACCACCAATTATCAAACACAATAAACATCAACCACCACTATGGTCAACCTCCATAACCGTCAACCACCACTATGGTCAACCTCCATAACTATCAACCATCACTACCACCATCCACCACTATCAGCAACCAAAACCATCAACCACCACAACAATCAACCACCACAACCATCAACCACCACATCCATCATCAACCACAGCCATCAACCACCACAGCCTTCAACTACCGCATCCATCAACTACCATGACCATTTACCAGCACTTTTAGCAACCACCATAATCATTAACCACCACAATCATCAACCACTATAACCATCTACCACCACTACCACCAATCTAAACTATCTACCACCACCACCACCACCACCAACCATCACTACCATCAGCCCCGACTACCATATTCAACCACTTAAAATGAACCACCACTTCCATCATCAACTGCTTTCGTCAACCACCACTTCCGTCAACAACCACTTCCATCAACCACCAATTCCATCAACCTCCACTTCCATCAACCACCACAATCTTCAATCACAATAACCATCAACCCCCAATTACCATCAACCACCAGCACCAACAACCAGCAGATTCATCAACAACCTTCGTCCGTCACGACACCTTCCTCCACTACCACCAACACCTCCACTACCACCACCACAAACAGCACCTCCACAACCACTACCACCACCACCTCCACTACCATTACACTACTATCGCAATCAACTCCACTACCACCGCCTCCACTACTATTACACTACTACAGCAATAAACTCCACTACCCCCACCTTCACTATCAGCACCACCAACAACAGCACCTCCAATGACGCCAGCACCTCCACTACCACCATCACCGCCTGCACCTTCATTATTACCACCACCAGCACCTCTAGTACAATCACTAGCACCTTCACAACCACCTTCTCGACCACCACAATCAGCACCTCCACTACCACAACATGCACTTCCACAACCACCACCAGCATCTCCACTACCACCTCCCCCAGCACTTCCACTACCACCAACAGCACCTCCACTACCACCACCAGCATCTCCACTACCACTACCACCACCACCTCCACCAACAGCATCAACACACACTACCACACATCATTAACGCACTTCACCACACCGCCACCACCACACCTTTCCACACTAACACCACACACTACCTCTATCACAATACACCACCAACAATACAACAATACTCCACCACCATTTCCACACGAAACCACCACCAACACACACTTCCACACTATACCACACACCACTATCACACTACTCTACACCACCACCACACACCACCACTACCACACTACACCACAATCACATAGGCAGCAGAAGCAAGGAAGAAAACGCAGGGCGAGAGGAGAAAACCAGGAAATCACAGCTCCCAACACAACATCCCCAGAGGTGAGGGGAGAACCCACAACCAGCAACCTAGTAACCCCAGAAGGAAGGGCAACTCCACCACCCTCCTCTGCATAGAAACCCCCCCAACCCCAAACCCTCCCTGCCCCCATTCAAATGCTCAGCCAAATCTCCCACCCCCCACACCCCATTCTGACCCTGCAGCACCTACCCTCCTCCCACCATGTCCTCCTCCCCCTTTTCCTTCCTGTCCTCCCTCCACCTCCCCCTTCATCCCATACCCTCCCTGACCCACTTCACATGGCCCCCCCTCTACTCCCCACCCCAGTATCCTCTGAGACGCTGTTATCCACCTCACACCCATGGAATAGCTTCCCCATCAGCAGAACGCTCACCAAGGAGGCGATATCAGAAGAGACAGAAGAAAGTGAGCCTCAAGGCAATGTACACTAACATAGATGGAATTCAAATAAAGCAACTGAACTTGGAGAATGGGTACTTGAAGAGAACCCAGACGTAATAGCATTCACAGAAGCAAAGCTAACGAAAACCATAACAAATGCAGTGTTCCCACAGGACTACTGTGTTGTGAGGAAAGAGAGAGAAGGAAGAGGATGCGGTGGTGTAGCTTTGATGGTAAGAAAAGACTGGGGTTTGAAGAGATGGTTATGCAGGGCTGTGAAGGTTTCAGTGACTACAAAACAGGCACCATAGCAACTGTAGGACAAAAAAAATTATATTCGTAGTCATATATAACCCACCACCAAATGACAGAAGACCCAGACAGGTATATGATAGAAACAACATGGCCACCATTAACATAATAGACAGAGCAGCTTCTGTCGCTAGCAGGAAAGGATCTGGACTACTAATCATGGGAGACTTGAACCACGGGAACATAGATTGGGAGAACAGAGACCCACAAGGCGGACAAGATACATGGGAAGATAAGCTGTTGGATGTGGCAACAAGAAGCTTTCTAATCCATCACATCAAGGGACCAATAAGAATGAGAGGGGAAGATAAACCAGTCATGCTTGATCTAATATTTACCCTTAATGAGTGGGATATAAGGAAAGTTAGGTTGGAAGCACCCTTGGGAATGAGTGATCACTGAGTATTAATCTTTGAGTACCTGGTAGAGCTAGGATTTATCTCTCCCCGAATAGAACTAGGAAACAAAAGACTGGCATACCGAAAGGGAAATTATGAGGAGATGAGACGTTTCCTAAGGAATATACCATGGGACACAGACCTCAGAGCTATGTCTGTACAAGACATGATGGACTATGTCACCCAAAAGTTTCAGGAGGCAGTAAACAGGTTCATCCAGGCCCAAAAAGAAAAATACGAGAAGCAAAAGAAGAATCCATAGTTTAACAGGGCATGTATGGAAGCAAAGGAACTGAACAATAGGGCGTGGAGGAACTTCCGAAATAACAGAACACCAAAAAGCAGAGAGAGATACCAGAGAACCAGGAATGAGTATGTTAATGTGAGAAGAGAAGCATAGAAAAATTACGAAAATGATATAGCAAGCAAAGCCAAGACCGAACCAAAGCTACTCCATAGTCACATCAGGAGGAAAACAACAGTGAAAGAACAGGTAATGAAACTTAGAACAGGCGATGACAGGTATACAGATAATGACAAAGAGGTGTGTGAAGAACTCAACAAGAGGTTCGAGGAGGTCTTCACAATTGAACAAGGTGAGGTCACGTTGCTAGAAGAGGTGGCAGTAAACCACGTGGCCTTGGAAGGGTTCGAAATTATGAGAGATGAGGTCAAGAGACACCTGTTGGATCTGGATGTGAGAAAAGCCGTTGGTCCCGACGGGATTTCACCATGGGTATTGAAAGAGTGTGCAGAGGCACTCTGCTTGCCACTCTTCATAGTGTATAGTAAGTCACAGGAGACCTATCAGAAATATGGAAGATGGCTAATGTGGTCCCAATATACAAAAAGGGTGACAGACAAGAGGCACTGAACTACAGGCTAGTGTCCTTGACTTCTATACCATGCAAGGTGATGGAGAAGATCGCGGGAAAACCCTAGTAAAACATCTGGAGAGAAGGGACTTCGTGACAAATTGCCCACATGAGTTCAGGGAGGGTAAATCTTGCCTTACAGGCTTAATAGAGTTCTACAACCAGGTGACAAAGATTAAGCAAGAAAGAGAAGGTTGGGTGGACTACATTTTCTTGGACTATTGGAAAGCCTTAGACAGTACCCCATAAGAGGCTGGTGCATAAGCTGGAGATAAAGGTAGGAGTGACTGGTAAGGTGATCCAGTGCATAAGCGAGTACCTAAGCAATAGGAAGCAGACAGTTACAGTGAGGGGTGAGACTTCAGATTGACGTGAATTCACCAGTGGAGTCCCACAGGGCTCTGTACCTCAGTCCTTTCCTGTTTCTGATATACGTAAATGATCTCCCAGAGGGTATAGACTTATTCCTCTCAATATTTCCTGACGATATCAAAATTATGAGAAGGATTAAGTCAGAGGAGGACTGCTTGAGGCTTCAAGAAGACCTAGACAAACTGAAGGAATGGGTGAACAAGTGGTTGTTAGAGTTTAACCCAACTAAATGTAATGTAATGAAGATAGGTGTAGGGAGCAGGAGACCAGTTACAAGGTCTCACTTGGGAGATGAAATTCTTCAAGAGTCAGAGAGAGAGAAAGACTTGGGGATTGATAACACACCAGACCTGTCCCCTGAAGCCCATATCAAGAGTATAACATCAGCGGCACATGCCAGGTTGGCCAACATAAGAACGGCATTTAGAAACTTGTGTAAGGAATCAGTCAGAACTTTGTATTCCACATATGTCAGACCAATTCTAAAGTATGCAGGTCCAGCATGGAGTCCATATCTAGTCAAGCATAAGACTAAACTGGAGAATGTTCAAAGATTTGCCACCAGACTAGTTCCCGAGCTGAGAGGTATGAGCTACGAGGAGAGACAGTTAAACCTCTCGTCGATGGAAAACAGAAAAGTTAGGGGGGGACATGATCACCACGTACAATATTATCAAAGGAATTGATAGGGTAGATAAGGACATGCTATTTAACACAAGGGGCACATGCACTAGGGGACACAGGTGGAAATTCAGTGCCCAAGTGAACCACAGAGATATTTGAAAGAACTTTTTTAGTGTCAGAGTGGTTGACAAATGGAATGCATTAGGAAGTGATGTGGTGGAGGCAGACTCCATACACAGTTTCAAGTGTAGATATGATAGAGCCCAGTAAGCTCAGGACCCTGTTCACCAGTTGATTGACAGTTGACAGGCGGGACCAAAGAGCCAGAGCTCAATCCCGGAAGCACAAATAGGTGAGTACACATTACCATTACCATACTACACTGCACCACCACCACCCACACTGGCAGCTGGTGGCTGAGTGGACAGCACTCTAGACTCGTGGACCAGGGACCGGGGTTCGATCACCGGCGCCGGCTGAAAAAACAAATGGGCAGAGTTTCCTTCAGTCTGATGCCCCTGTTAAATAGCAGTAAATAGGTACCTGGGAGTTAGACAGCTGCTATGGGCTGCTTCCTGGTGTGTGTGTGTGTGTGTGTGTGTGTGTGTGTGTGTGTGTGTGTGTGTGTGTGTGTGTGTGTGTGTGTGTGTTTGTGTGTGTGTGTGTGTCAGTGTGTGTGTGTGTGTGTGTGTGTGTGTGTGTGTGTGTGTATGTGTGTACTCACCTAGTTGTACTCACCTAGTTGTGTCTGCAGGATCGAGCATTGACTCTTGGATCCCGCCTTTCGAGCATCGGTTGTTTACAGCAATGACTCCTGTCCCATTTCCCTATCATACCTGGTTTTAAAATTATGAATAGTATTTGCTTCCACAACCTGTTCCTGAAGTGCATTCCATTTTCCCACTACTCTCACGCTAAAAGAAAACTTCCTAACATCTCTGTGACTCATCTGAGTTTCAAGCTTCCATCCATGTCCCCTCGTTCTGTTACTATTCCGTGTGAACATTTCGCCTATGTCCACTCTGTCAATCCCTCTGAGTATCTTATACATTCCTATCATGTCCCCCCTCTCCCTTCTTCTTTCTAGTGTCGTAAGGCACAGTTCCCTCAGGCGCTCCTCATACCCCATCCCTCGTAGCTCTGGGACGAGTCTCGTTGCAAACCTCTGAACCTTTTCCAGTTTCATTATATGCTTCTTCAGATGGGGACTCCATGATGAGGCGGCATACTCTAAGACTGGCCTTACGTAGGCAGTGTAAAGCGCCCTAAATGCCTCCTTACTTAGGTTTCTGAATGATGATCTAACTTTTGCCAGTGTAGAGTACGCTGCTGTCGTTATCCTATTTATATGTGCCTCAGGAGATAGATTAGGTGTTACGTCCACCCCCAGGTCTCTTTCACGCGTCATTACAGGTAGGCTGTTCCCCTTCATTGTGTACTGTCCCTTTGGTCTCCTATCTCCTAGTCCCATTTCCATAACTTTACATTTGCTCGTGTTGAATTCCAGTAGCCATTTCTCTGACCATCTCTGCAACCTGTTCAGGTCCTCTTGGAGGATCCTGCAATCCTCATCTGTCACAACTCTTCTCATCAACTTTGCGTCATCCGCAAACAACGACATGTAGGACTCTACGCCTGTAAACATGTTGTTAACATATACAAGAAATAGAATTGGTCCCAGCACCGATCCTTGTGGTACTCCACTTGTTACTGTTCGCCAGTCTGACTTCTCGCCCCTTACCGTAACTCTTTGGCTCCTTCCTGTTAGGTAGTTCCTTATCCATGCTAGGACCTTTCCCCCCACCCCCGCCTGACTCTCGAGCTTGAACAGCAGTCTCATGTGCGGTACTGTATCAAAGGCTTTTTGGCAGTCCAGAAATATGCAGTCTGCCCAACCATCTCCGTCCTGTCTTATCCTCGTTATTTTATCATAGAATTCCAGAAGGTTTGTTAGGCACGATTTCCCTGTCCAGAACCCATGTTGATGTTTGTTCACAAACCTAATGTTCTCCAGGTGTGCAACCAGTCGTAGCCAAATTATTCTTTCCAGTATTTTACAAGGGATGCTTGTCAGTGATACAGGTCTATACTTAAGTGCCTCCTCCCTATCACCTTTCCTGAAGATCGGCACGACATTTGCCTTCTTCCAGCAACTGGGCAATTCTCCTGACATAAGTGACTCATTAAAGATCATTGCCAGAGGCACGCTGAGGGCCTGTGCTGCTTCTTTTAGTATCCACGGTGATACTTTGTCTGGTCCAACTGCTTTAGTTGCATCTAGAGTTGTCAACTTTCATTACCTCCTCTGCTGTCACCTCTATATCTGATAGTCTTTCATCTAGGGTAACCCCTTCCAACAATGGGAGCTGCTCAGGCTCGGTAGTGAACACTCCATGGAAACTGGCATTCAGTGCCTCGCAGATTTCCTTGTCACTTTCAGTATATGCCCCCTCTGTCTTCCTTAGTCTTGTCACTTAGTCGTTCACCGACATTTTTCTTCTTATATGACTGTGTAGTAACTTAGGTTGTTTTTTCGCTTTGATTGCAATATCGTTCACATAGTCCCTTTCCGATGTTCGTCTTCTGTTAATGTAATCGTTCCTAGCTCTGTTGTATCTGATCCTGTTGTCCTCTGTTCTTTTTCTTCTGTACTTCCTCCACTCCCGCCTGCTGGCCATTTTTGCTTCCTGATACTGTCTATTAAACCATGGGTTATTATATTCCTTTTTATTTTTTCCCTTTACCGTTGGTATAAATCTCTCTTCGGCCTCCTGGCATTTCTGTATGACTAGGTCCATCATATCTTGGACTGTTTTTCCTCTAATTTCATCCTCCCACTGCACTTCACCCAGATAGTCCCTTATCCTCATATAGTCCCCTTTCCTGTAGTCAGCTCTCCTTTCCCAGATCTCTTGTCCCATGGTCATAAGTTTGAATTCCATCATGTAGTCAAAGACTAGGACACAATGGTCACTGGCCCCTAGAGGTATTTCATGCTCTAAATTCTCGATATCTTCTACGTTCTGGGTGAAAATCAGGTCTAATAGGCTCGGTGCATCTCCTCCTCTTTCCCTTGTGTCTTCCTTCACATGTTGTGTCAGGAAATTCCTGTCTATAACATCTACTAATTTTGCTCCCCACGTTTCGTCCCCTCCATGGGGATTCCTTGATTCCCAATTTATCTCTCCATGATTTAGGTCCCCCATGATCAGCAGCTTCGCTCTCATTCTGTGGGCTAGTGTTGCTGCCTTCTGCAGTTCATCTATACATGCTTTGTTGTTGTCATCATACTCCTGCCTGGGTCTTCTACTGTTTGGTGGGGGATTGTAGATTACCAAGATCACAATCTTCCTCCCATCTACTATCAGAGTTCCATGTATGAAGCTTGTGCACTCATTGGTAACTCGATTTCCCAGGTCTTCAAACTTCCATTTCCGCTTTATTAGGAGTGCTACTCCCCCTCCCTGTCTCTCTGTCCTCTCTTTTCGTATCACCTGGTACCCTTCAGGAAAGATTGCATCTGAGATCATGTCATTAATTTTAGTTTCCACAATTGCAACTATGTCAGGATTTGCTTCACTCACTCTTTCTTTTATCTCTTCTGCTTTATTAGATACCCCATCAGCATTGGTGTACCAAACCTTGAGATTCTTCATGGAAACTCTTGTACCAGAGTTCTCCCTTTCTCTGGGGGTCTGGGGGGATCTGGGGGATGTCTGGGGGGTGACTGGGGGCAGGGGGGATCTGGGGGATCTGGTGGGTGTCTGGGGGATGACTGGGGGCGGGGAGGATACGGGGGATGTCCGGGGGGATCCGGGGGGTGTCTGGGGGGGTCCAGGGGGTGTATGGGGGGTGAAAGAGGTCAGGAGGGGTGCTTGGGGGGCTACTGAGGACTGGGCTTCTAGGACGGTAGGTAGGAGGGCCTGTGTAGGTAGGTCTGGAGTAGGAAGGGCATACTGGGTCTGAAGATTAGGGAGGCCATAGAGGGGTTGGGAGATAGCGTAAGGTTGGGAGTCAGATAGAGGTTGAGAGGTTGGGAGGGGGAAGGATAGAGGGGGTGGGGGGAACCTCCCACCCCCCTCGCAAGGGTGACGGGTCACATGGAAGGAGAGGGGATGAGGAGGGGTGAGGGCTGGGTAGGATTTGGGTGTTGAGGGGATGAGGGCTGGGTGGGTTCTTGGGGTTGAGGGGATGAGGGCTGGGTGGGTTTGGGGGGTTGAGGGGATGAGGGCTGGGTGGGTTTTGGGGGTTGAGGGGATGAGGGCTGGACGGGTTTTGGGGGGTTGAGGTGATGAGGGGGTCCTTGGAATGTGGGATGAATTTGACTGCAGTGGGGTCAGAGGGGTCAAGGGATGTGTTGGGGAGATAAGCAGGGGGCGGCTGATTTGGGGAAGGGGTGACCTGAGAAGCAGGTGTGAGCTGGTTAGCATGGGGTGGATTAGCACTGGGTTGTGTAGCTACTCTCAAATGGGAAGAGTTGTATTGTTGTTTGCTTGCTCTGTGGGCAATCTGTTCCTCCTTCGACATGAATTTGTCAATATATACGATGTAGTAATTTTCGCTACCTCTGAGTAAGTGTTTGGGATGCAGTATGTAATCCACTGCCTCTTCTTTAGTGAACTGTACCAGGACAGGTCGTTTCCTGTTACAGTTGTATGGTCCAATGCGTCGTTGAACTTGCACCTCATTCCCTGCCATCTGGGCTCTCATGTCTCTCAAGATCCCCTGTAGCTCCAAATCCTCAATCTCCATCCTTTCCTGCCTCGATGGTGCCCTGGCTTCAAGCAATCTATGGATTATGATTGTCCTCTTTCTCAGTTCAGGGTCATGCTGGTGGCCCTCTTCCTGGCTGACCCCCACCCCTCCTACACCCGCTACTCCACCTACTACTACTCCCCCTTCCCCTGCCAAGCTTCCCTTATTCCTGCCAAATTCATAAGTAAGCCTGTGTGTGTGTGTGTGTGTGTGTGTGTGTGTGTGTGTGTGTGTGTGTGTGTGTGTGTGTGTGTATGTGTGTGTGTGTGTGTGTGTGTGTGTGTGTGTGTGTGTGTGTGTGTGTGTGTGTGTGTGTGTTGTGTGTACTCACCTAGTTGTGTTTGCGGGGGTTGAGCTCTGGCTCTTTGGTCCCGCCTCTCAACCGTCAATCAACAGGTGTACAGATTCCTGAGCCTATCGGGCTCTGTCATATCTACATTTGAAACTGTGTATGGAGTCAGCCTCCACCACATCACCCCCTAATGCATTCCATTTGTCAACCACTCTGACACTAAAAAAGTTCTTTCTAATATCTGTGGCTCATTTGGGCACTCAGTTTCCACCTGTGTCCCCTTGTGCGTGTTGCCCTTGTGTTAAATAGACTGTCTTTATCTACCCTATCAATTCCCTTCAGAATCTTGAATGTGGTGATCATGTCCCCCCTAACTCTTCTGTCTTCCAGCGAAGTGAGGTTTAATTCCCGTAGTCTCTCCTCGTAGCTCATACCTCTCAGCTCGGGTACTAGTCTGGTGGCAAACCTTTGAACCTTTTCCAGTTTAGTCTTATCCTTGGCTAGATATGGACTCCATGCTGGGGCTGCATACTCCAGGATTGGCCTGACATATGTGGTATACAAAGTTCTTAATGATTTTTTACACAAGTTTCTGAATGCCGTTCGTATGTTGGCCAGCCTGGCATATGCCGCTGATGTTATCCGCTTGATATGTGCTGCAGGAGACAGGTCTGGCGTGATATCAACCCCCAAGTCTTTTTCCTTCTCTGACTCCTGAAGAATTTCCTCTCCCAGATGATACCTTGTATCTGGCCTCCTGCTCCCTACACCTATCTTCATTACATTACATTTGGTTGGGTTAAACTCTAACAACCATTTGTTCGACCATTCCTTCAGCTTGTCTAGGTCTTCTTGAAGCCTCAAACAGTCCTCTTCTGTTTTAATCCTTCTCATAATTTTAGCATCGTCCGCAAACATTGAGAGAAATGAATCGATACCCTCCGGGAGATCATTTACATATATCACAAACAAGATAGGACCGAGTACAGAGTGTGTGTGTGTGTGTGTGAGTGTGTGTGTGTTTGAGTTTGCGTGAAAAAATAGTAGTTTGTAAAAATTTATTGATTGACAGTTGAGAGGCGGGCCGAAAGAGAACTCAACCCCCGCAAGCACAACTAGGTGAATACAAGGGAATTCAAGATTCTCAAGGGAATCGACAGGGTTGATAAAGACAGGCTATTTAACACAAGGGGCACACGCACTAGGGGACACAGGTGGAAACTGAGTGCCCAAATGAGCCACAGAGATATTAGAAAGAACTTTTTTAGTGTCAGAGTGGTTGACAAATGGAATGCATTAGGAAGCAATGTGGTGGAGGCTGACTCTATTCACAGTTTCAAGTGTAGATATGATAGAGCCCAATAGGCTCAGGAACCTGTACACCTGTTGATTGACGGTTGAGAGGCGGGACTAAAGAGCCAGACCTCAACCCCCGCAAGCACAACTAGGTGAGTACAACTAGATGAGTATACACCACCACTACCACATTACACCAACACCACACACTCCACACTCCACTCCACAAGTAAGAAACTTTCAGGCAGTGAGAACTTACATACAATATGTAAACTTTCTATATCTAAATTGTAGTTTATAATGAAGAAAATGGAGTTAACTATAATGAGATAATTAAAAAGAGTACGACAATGTTATTACCACATTACACGAACACCACACACTCCACACTACACTACACCACACCACACACCACGATTACCACACCATGCTATCACACCACCCCACCACACTACTCCATAACACCATATTATCACACAAACACACAACCACACCACACTACAACATCACACTGCCTCACAACACTACCTCACTACACTACTACACCCCACTACCGCACCATATTACCACACTACCACAGCACATTACTACACGACACTAACACACCACACTACCACACCATGCCACCACACCACATCACCACACTACCCCACCTCACTACCTCACTACACCACCACACCATATTACCACACTACCACTACCATACTATCATTACCATGCCACACCACCACACCACAATTACCACACCACCCCACCACACTTCCATCACCATTACCACATCACCACACAATACTACCTTAACACACTTCCATCACCGCCACAACTTGTACCCCACCACATCTACCACCGTGAAATTACTGCACAATGCCATCATACTACCACACCACACTACCACACCACACCACCACCGCACCACCATTATACCATAACAACTGCATCACACTACCATGCACAACACAACCACAAACACCATCAATCACTACCACCAACTACGACCATCACCACCAACCACAGCAACCAACCACCACTGCCTCCAACCACAACCCACCAAGAACAACCACCAACACCACAATGGATTCTCCATTAGTTAAAAATAATGAATACAAATTGTTGAACCACCTTTATTATGCTCCTGTTTTATTTTTACTGAATGTAGAATATATATATTTTTTTTATTTCTTTATTTTTATATATAACATCAGTCAAGAAAACTACTTTTTTTCAATACTATCTGTACCCCGACACGGGTTGCTGTGGCTCAGCAACGCATGTGCGTTACTGAGCCACAGCAACCTTCCCCTGTCTCCCAGTCCACCCCACCATTCCCCCTCCACCGTCCCATCGTCCTCTTAACCATTTCCCACTCTTCAGAGCCCCTCGTCCTTCCTATCATTCCCCCCTCCCTGTCCTCTCGACCTCCCCAATATCCCCCACTTCCCTGTCCCCTTGTCCTACACACCATTCTCCATTCACCCATCCCCTTGTCCCAAATATCCCCAACTTCCCCCACCTCCTTGTCCTCCCCACCATTATTCCCTCCCCTGTCCCCTCGTCCTCCTCACCATCCCCCACTCCCGTCACCTCATCCTCCCCACCATTTCCCACTTCCTCGTTTGGTGCATTCCCATATGATCTGATGTTCCTATCAGAAAATTGAGAACATCAAATGATCTGATGTTCCTATCACTGAAATGTAAGAAAAACAGTTAAAAAACGAAATGAAATTTTTTAAAATAACAAAATAAACTATACTCACCAAATGAACAGGATGGCTCAATTACAACGCAGTGTCACCCAAAATAATTAAATCAAAATAACAATAAATCGAAATCTATGAAAATTAAATTAATCAGTGTTATCTGAAACATTGAAATGGAATCATAATATATTTAGTATAGCATGTGTTGCTCTTACGTGCAACAGATGGCACTGTTTTTCAAAAAAGCATGTTTTTACCTGTCACAGGTGTGGCATCTAACTTATATTCATGAAATGAACGGAATGGTAAACAACACAGCTCAATTCCAACGCAATGTCACTCAAAATAATTAAATCAAAATGAAAATAAATCGAAATCTATGAAAATAAATTTATCAATGCAATCGGAAACATTAAAATGGAATCGTAACATATTTAGTATAGAGTGTGTTGCTATTATGTGCACATGGCACTGTTTAAAAAAAACGTTTTTACCTGTCACAGGTGTGGCATCTATATTGTAGATGTATAAAAAACACGCGCATATTCGAATGGAACTATGTGTCAAAATTTCAAAGCAATCGGTAAAGAGGTTTCAAAGATTTCCCTTACATGAAAAAACACAGTTTTTCAAATAAATCATGTTTTTTCCCGTAACAGACGTTACATGTATACAGTATGTATATAAAAACCTGCTTGGAGGCGAATGGAACGTTGTGTCAAAATATCAAAGCAATCAGCGTAGAATTTCGGAGATTAGCGATTTGGAACAATCGAACATTTCCATTTTTATTTATATTGATCTAAGGTTGCCACAAGGTCTCAAATTTTGTTTAACCAACGTTGTGAAGTAAGTTGTGGAAACCTATTTACGATTCTACACAATAACATATCTAAAATGTGAAAACATATGTTGCTGCTGCTTTCAAACACTTTCCTGGAACGTTGTGGCAACCTAAAATTGTTTACTGGAATCTTCCAATACTGCCACCAACCACCACCATCTGCCAACACTGCCACCAACCACAACAATCTACCAACACTGCAACCATACACTACCATCTACCAGCACTACCACCAACCACAACCATTTACCAACACTGACACCAACCACAACCATCTACCAACAATGCCACGATACACTACCATCTACCAACACTGCCACCAACCACAACCATCTACCAACACTGCCTCAACCACAACCGTCTACCAACACTACCACTAACCACAACCATCTACCAACAGTGCCACCAACCACAACCATCTACCAACACTACCACCAACCACAACTATCTACCAACACTGCCACCAACCACAACCATCTACCAACACTACCACCAACCACAACCATCTACCAACACTGCCACCAAACACTACCATCTACCAACACTGCCACCAACCACAACCATCTACCAACACTGCCTCAACCACAACCATCTTTCACACTTTCACGTGAAAGGCACGGAACGCTACATAAAGAGTGGCAAGCAGGATAATGAATTTGGAGGAAACTCTATGAATTTTTTATACCAGACCGAAAGAGAATTCAAAAGGAGAAGCATGGAGAGTGTATGGAACTGAATGCCAGATCCACTTGCATTCCAGAATTACAGATACAATTACACACCGAAAGGGAACTACAACTACGACAGGCAACTGCCCTACAACAATCAGTACTGGTCAGAACAAACTCATTATGTCCACGCATAATGGGCTTGCCGAAAAAGTCTCCCATTCAAACTATCACAAATAGAGTAACTTCATTCATCTTTGCCAACATACAAGGACTGAAAACACGAACAAACAACAAAGAACAGTTCATAAATGGCCTTCTCACGGAGTCAAATGCAGTATTTGGAGCTTTCACAGAAACCCATGCCACTCCGCCACTCTTTATGTAGCGCTCCGTGCCTTTCACGTGAAAGTGTGAAAGACGTGAAAGTGTGAAAGATGGTTGTGGTTGAGGCAGTGTTGGTAGATGGTTGTGAATTGTTGGACAGTGAGATCTGGATTCCAGGATATAACCTATACAGGTGTGATAGGAAAATTAGGTCACATGGAGGAGTGGGTCCGTATATTAGGGAAGACCTTGTATGCTCGGAGCTCCTAAACGTTACAAATGAGGTGGTAGAGGTACTGGGATTAAAAATAGAGAAAATAAATTTAGTGATTATTCTAATTTACAAACCGCCAGATGCAACGGCTGAGGAATTCACAGAACAGATAAACAAAATAGAGAATAGCCTTGATAATTTGGAGAACCCGATACCTGATATTATCTTCCTAGGTGACTTCAACTTGCCTAGTCTCAGGTGGAAAATAGCAAACAATAATATTATACAAGGAAATCTATCAGGACCTAACCAACCACAGATTAGAGAACTACTTAGATTCTGTGACAAATTTTCACTCAATCAGCAGATATCGGAGCCAACGAGAAATTAAAATATTCTAGATCTGGTCTTTACGAACAATGAAGACATTATCAGAGACATTACGGTATCAGATACCACATACTCAGATCACAAGCTCATTGAAGTGCAAACGACCATCAATAATCAGAATAGACCTAAAACGTTGATAAAGCGAGAGGGGCTATTCAGTAAATTCAATTTTAATAGTAAAAGGATAGACTGGGAGATAATAAACAGGGAACTTACAAACATTCCATGGGAAACTGTTCTATGTAATATAAGTCCTACAGAAGGAATAGAAAAACTGACTTCGGAAGCGTATCAAGTCTGTCTGAAACATGTTCCTTTGAGGAAAGCCAGAAAGAGATCCATCGTAGAAAGAGAACGCAGACGACACTATAAACGCAGGAAAAAAATAACGGAACTGCTTATGCAGACACGAATTTCCCGTCAAAGAAGGAATAATTTAAATAGGGAGATTGAAGAAATCGAGCGGAAATTGAAACACTCATATGAAACTGAAGAAAGGCAGTTAGAACAGAAAGCAATTCAGGAAATAATAAAAAATCCAAAATATTTCTTCACATATGCGAAATCAAAAGCAAAAACCACTGCCAGTATTGGACCTATTCGTACAAGTGAAGGTTCATACACGGAGGATGACAAAGAAATTAGTGAAATCCTAAAAAAGCAGTATGAGGACACGTTTAGCACTCCAATAAACAACATGAAAGTGGAAGATCCAGACAATTTCATTATGCGGGATATTCAAACCCATGTAAATATAACTGATATCAACACGAGCGCACTAAATTTTGAAAGAGAAATTGAAAACATGCCCATGCACTCGGCCCCAGGTCCAGACTCATGGAATTCAATATTTATAAAGAAATGCAAAGTGCCGGTAGCACAGGTACTCAGTATAGTGTAAAGGAAGAGCTTCGACACGGGGGAGATACCAGATGCATTTAAAGTATCAGACATAGCCCCTCTACACAAGGGAGGGAGCAAAGCATTGGCAAAGAATTATAGACCAGTTGCACTAACATCGCACATCATAAAAGTATTTGAGAGAGTGATTAAGAGTCAGGTCACCAATTTCATGGAGACCAATGACCCTCACAACCCAGGCCAACATGGATTTCGAGCGGAAAGATCGTGCCTCTCACAGTTCTATGTAATATATATTCAATGAGGAATTCACAGAACAGATAAACAAAATAGAGAATAGCCTTGATAATTTGGAGAACCCGATACCTGATATTATCTTCCTAGGTGACTTCAACTTGCCTAGTCTCAGGTGGAAAATAGCAAACAATAATATTATACCAGGAAATCTATCAGGACCTAACCAACCACAGATTAGAGAACTACTTAGATTCTGTGACAAATTTTCACTTAATCGTGCCTCTCACAGCTACTTGAGCACTACGACAAAGTCACTGAGGCATTAGAAGAAAAACAGAATGCTGATGTGATATACACGGACTTCGCAAAGGCTTTCGATAAATGTGACCATGGCGTGATAGCACACAAAATGAAGTCAATGGGAATAAGCGGTAAAGTAGGACGCTGGATACTCAGTTTTCTGTCAAACAGGACTCAGCGAGTAACGGTCACCCATATAAAATCTAGTCCAAGTGCAGTTAAAAGCTCTGTACCTCAGGGTACAGTCCTTGCACCGCTGCTTTTCCTTATTCTCATATCAGATATAGACAAAAATACAAGTCACAGCTTCGTATCATCCTATGCAGATGACACAAAAATCAGTATGAAAATTATCTCGGCTGAAGACATTGAAAAACTTCAAGCTGATATTAATAAAGTTTTCGACTGGGCATCAGAAAATAACATGATGTTTAACAGTGATAAATTCCAAGTACTCAGGTACGGTAAATATGAGGACCTTAAACATAATACAGAGTACAAAACACAATCAAATGTACCCATAGTAGGAAAACAGCATGTAAAGGCTTTGGGAATAATAATGTCTGACGACCTAACGTTTAAGGAGCATAACCAAGCAAATATTGCGACAGCCAGAAAAATGAAAGGATGGATTACGAGAACTTTCAAATCCAGGTATCCAATCACAATGGTTGTACTCTTCAAGTCACTTGTGTTTTCCCGTCTTGAGTACTGCTCAGTACTCACTTCCCCCTTCAGAGCAGGAGAGATTGCTGAAATAGAGGGAATACAGAGAACATATACGGCACGCATAGACGCAATAAAGCACCTAAATTATTGGGATCGTCTCAAAGCCCTCCAAATGTACTCACTAGAAAGAAGACGAGAGAGATATCAAATAATATACACCTGGAAGATACTGGAGGGCCAAGTACCAAATCTACACAGTAAAATAACCACGTACTGGAGTGAACGATATGGAAGAAAATGCAAAATAGAACCAGTGAGGAGCAGAGGTGCCATATGCACAATCAGAGAACACTGTATAAACATCAGAGGTCCGCGGTTGTTCAACGTCCTTCCAGCAAGCATAAGAAATATTGCCGGAACAACCGTGGACATCTTCAGGAGGAAACTAGATTTATTCCTCCAAGGAGTGCCGGACCAATGGGCTGTGGTGGGTATGTGGGCCTGCGGGCCGCTCCAAGCAACAGCCTAGTGGACCAAACTTTACAAGTCAAGCCTGGCCACGGGCCGGGCTTGGGGAGTAGAAGAACTCCCAGAACCCCATCAACCATGTATCAACCAGGTATCATCTACCAACACTACCACCAACCACAACCATCTACCAACACTGCCACCAAACACTACCATCTACCAACACTGCCACCAACCACAACCATCTACCAACACTGCCATCTAAGAAATAAATACAAAGGTGAACACGCCTTTATTATGCTCCTGTTTTATTTCAACTAATATTTTGTATATTTATAGTTTCTATATTTATATATCATAAATAATAGAAACTACTTTTATGCAGTAATTAAGGTTGCCACGAGGCCTCAATTTTTTGTTACCCAACGTTGTGTAGTAAATTATGACAAACAATTTATGACTGGACACAAAAACGTATTGATTATTTAAAAACTAACTTTGCCCCAGCTCTCAAAAAATTCCCAGGCACATTCTGGCAACATAAAGTATTTGCTGGGTAGTGTACCTCAGGATCTGGAGCGTATTGCAATGCCTGGAGTGTACATTTCGTCCTGGAGTGTACTTCACGGCTTGTCGTTTACTTTAGAGTCTTGAATATATATCAGGGCCTGAAATGTACTTCAGGGTCTGATGTGTACTTCTCACCATTATGTGTATTTCAGAGTCTGGAGTGTTTTTCAGGGTCTGGAAAGTACTTCATGGTCTGTAATGTCTTTCGGGATTGGGGTGTTCTGTAAGACCTGGACTGTACTTCAGGGCCTGGAGTGTACTTCACTTTCTGGAGTGTACTTCAGTGCCTATAGCCTTCTTCATGGCCAATAGTTTACTTTATGTCCTATAGTGTACTTCAGGGCATGAAGTGTGCTTCAAGTCCTGATTAGTACCTCAAGGTCTAAAGTATACCTCAGGCCCTATAGTGTGTATAAGAGTCAGAAGTGCACCTCAGGTTCTTCATAAATCAGGGTCTGAAGTGTATTTTTCATTCTTGAATGTACTTCAAGGTCTGGAGTGTACTTTAGGGTCTGATGTGGTCATGGTACACTTCACGTCTTTGAGTGTACTTCAGTGTCTGGAGTGTTCTTTGTGGTCATGAGTGGAATTCATGTCTTGGAGAGTATTTCAATGTCTAGAGTGGACCTCAGGTCCTTGAGTTAACTTCAGGGTCTGTAGTGAACTTTACGGTCTAGAGGTTTTTTTCAGGATCATGAGTGTTCTTCAAGATCTGGAGTGGAATTCAGTTTTGGAGTGTACATCAAATCCTGAATTGAACTTCAGTGTTTGAAATGTGCTTCAGGGTCTGCAGTGTACTTTAGGGTGTAAAATGTAGTTGAAGGTCTGTAGTACACTTCAGATACTGGAGTGTCCTTCAGGGACTTTAATGTATTTCAGGGGTCTTGAGTGTAGTTTAAAGACAGGAGAGTACTTTGGTCCTGGAGTGTATTTCAGAGCCTGAAGTCTACTTCATGATCTGAAGTGTACTTCAGGGTATTGATTATACTTCTGGATCTTAAGTGTACGTCAGGGCCTGGCATGTACTTCTGCTCCTGGAGTGTACTTCAGGTCCTTGACTGTATTTCAGGGACTGGAGTGCATTTCAGGGTCAGCAGTATATATCTGATATATACTAGTAGTAGTAGTTGTGGGTGGTGGTAATATATATATCAGTATATATTTAATATTTGATGTGTTGGCAGGTGTGAAGGAGAGGGAGAACGCCACCCGCCGCCTCCTGGACACTCTGGACCAGCTGGAGTGTGTCAACAAGGCTCACCAAGCTGACAACCTCAAGCTGGAGGAGGAAAACACTCGCCTAAATACAGCGAATCATTTGCTCGAGGAGGACAACAGGAAGACTAAGAACGAAGGGCAGCTTGCTCAGGAGGAGATTGTTCTATTAAAGTCCCAGATCCGTCAAGTGGAGGAGGACTCGAGGCTGGTCAAGGAGGAGATCCGTCAAGTGGAGGAGGACTCGAGGCTGGTCAAGGAGGACAACATGAAGACTAAGAACGAAGTGCGCCTTGCTCAGGAAGAAAACATTCAATTAAAGTCCCAGATCCGTCAAGTGGAGGAGGACTCGAGGCTGGTCAAGGAGGAGATCCGTCAAGTGGAGGAGGACTCGAGGCTGGTCAAGGAGGACAACATGAAGACTAAGAACGAAGTGCGCCTTGCTCAGGAAGAAAACATTCAATTAAAGTCCCAGATCCGTCAAGTGGAGGAGGACTCGAGGCTGGTCAAGGAGGAGATCCGTAAAGTGGAGGAGGACTCGAGGCTAGTCAAGGAGGAGATCCGTAAAGTGGAGGAGGACTCGAGGCTGGTCAAGGAGGATAACATGAAGACTAAGAATGAAGTGCGCCTTGCTCAGGAAGAAAACATTCAATTAAAGTCCCAGATCCGTCAAGTGGAGGAGGACTCGAGGCTGGTCAAGCACGAGATCCGACAAGTGGAGGAGGACTCAAGGCTGGTCAAGTCGAGGAACCAACAGCTGGAGATTGCGGAGACCCAAGCCCAGGAGAGGGTCAAGACGGCGTTGACGAGGATCGCTGAGCTAGAGCGAGAGACACAACAGCTGCAAGAGATGAATAATAACACAGCAAGAGAGAAAGGACTTGTTCAAGAGCAACTCTCACTCCTGGAAGAACAGGTCAGGGTCCTTCAGACAGCAAACGCTGCTCTAATTGAAGAAAAGGAAGAAACAATCAGGAAGACTGAAGAGGAAAAACGACTTGTTGAAGAGCAACTCTCCGTCAGTGAAGAAGAGGCCAGTAAGTTACGGGAAGGAAACACGGCTCTACAGAGTGATAAAGACAGACAGGCACAGCAACTCAGAAGTACTCAAGAGGAAAAAAATCAACTGGAAGAGGAGAAACGCTTGATGGAAGAGGAACACGAGAAGTGCAAGAGGAATGTCAGTGAGCTGTACACAAGGTAAACAGTGCTACTTAACTTCTGACCTTCACTCTCCTTCCTGCTTATTTTGCCTTACTTCTGAGGGAGTAAGAGGGAGTGAGGTGTGTATGAATATGTGTGAATGTTTATGAATGTGTGAATGAATGTGTGTATGAATGTGTGTATGAAAAGCAGACCATGATAGACACACCGAATGATAAATGCAAAATGATAAATTGATTGAGACAGAGACGTACAGAGACAGAGAGATGTACAGAGACAGAGAGACGTACAGAGACAGAGAGATGTATCGAGACAGACAGATGTACAGAGACAGAGAGATGTACAGAGAACGAGAGACGTACAGAGACAGAGAGATGTACAGAGACAGAGAGACGTACAGAGACAGAGAGACGTACAGAGACATAGAGATGTACAGAGACACAGTGGAACGGGTCGAACAGGACTATGTTACCCTTGAAGGGGGTGGTTGGGGTCGGCCTCATTGTTACCCTTGAACGGGGTGGTTGGGGTCAACCCCTATGCTACCCTTCAAGGGGGGTGGTTGGGGTCGTCCCCTATGCTACCCTTCAAGGGGGGTGGTTGGGGTCGGCCCCTATGCTACCCATCAAGAGGGGTGGTTGGGGTCGGCCCCTATGCTACCCTTCAAGGGGGGTGGTTGGGGTCGGCCCCTATGCTACCCATCAAGGGGGGTGGTTGGGGTCGGCCCCTATGCTACCCTTCAAGGGGGGGTGGTTGGGGTCGGCCCCTATGCTACCCTTGAAAGGGGTGGTTGGGGTCGGCCCCTTTGTTACCCTTGAAGGGGGTGGTTGGGGTCGGCCCCTTTGTTACCCTTGAAGGGGGTGGTTGGGGTCGGCCCCTATGCTACCCTTCATGGGGGAGGTTGGGGTCGGCCCCTATGCTACCCTTCATGGGGGAGGTTGGGGTCGGCCCCTATGCTACCCTTGAAAAGGGGTGATTTGGGTCAGCCCCAATGCTACCCTTGAAGAGGGGTGGTTGGGTCGGGCCGTATGTTACCCTTCAAGGGTAACATAACTGATTAGGGTCGGCCCCTATGCTACCCTTGAAGGGGGGGGGGGGTTGGTTGGGGTCGGCCCCTATGCTACCCTTTAAAGGGGGTGGTTGGTGTCAGCCACTATATTACCGTTGAAGGGGGGTAGTTGGGGTCGGCCATTATGCTACCGTTGAAGGGGGGGGGGGGTCAGCCACTATGTTACCCTTGAAAAGGGAGGTTAGGGTCAGCCACTATGTATTGTGTGTGTGTTGGTGGTGATGGGTACTGTGTGTAGCTGGTGATGGGTATGGTGTGTGTAGGTGGTGATAGGTATAGTGTGAAGATGCTTTCAATGACCGGAGGATATGATGGTGACCCGGGAGGGTGTGTGTAGGTGGTGATGAGTATGGTGTGTGTAGATTGTTTTGGGAATGGTGTGTGTAGATTGTTTTGGGAATGGTGTGTGTAGGTGGTGATATGTATAGTGTGTTTAGGTGGTCATGGATATGGTGCATGTAGGTGGTGATGAGAAAGGTGTGTGTAGTTGGTGATGGGTATGGTGTGTGTTGGTGGTGATGTGTATGGTGTGTGTAGATTGTTTTGGGTATTGTGTTTACTAGTTGTGTTTTTACGGGGGTTGAGCTTTGTTCTTTCGGCCCGCCTCTCAACTGTCAATCAACTGTTTACTAACTAATTTTTTTTTTTCCACACCACACACACTGTAATGATCTGGGGGCTCAGATCATTGGTTCTCCCTTCTCCCCTCTTTTCCCTCCCCTTCTCCCCTCCTTTCCTTTTCCCTCTCCCCTCCTTCCTTCTCCCCTCCCCTTGGCCGTCATTCGTCTCCTCTCCTCTTCCCCCCCCCCTGTCGCCCATTTGTCAAGGTCAAGAGGTTGACCTGAGGGTAGGGTGGTCGTGGATACCTTGGCTTCTCCCACTCAACTTCCCCACTCAGATATTTCCCTCTCCACCCCCTCTCATCCCACCGCTGCCACCATTGTAACGACCGCTTACCCTGCCGTAATAGCCGCGGACTTTATTGTAATAACCCAATGTTTCCCAGTATTAATCCTGTTATCTTGTTATCTCTCGTGATCGTAATATACGCTCTCTGTTGTAAATCTCTGTCTCTCTTCACTCAATGCCCCAGCTTAACACTGTTACAGTCCAGCATGACCCCTCACTGGACGGCCACGTATGTAAGAGGAATATTAAATGAGGAAGATACACCAAGGACCAGGGTTATTAGTTAAAAAAAACAATGGTTGGCCAGTGCCAAAATAATGGGTGGAGCCCTGGGGCTGTATTAGATGGTGGGAGGAGTAATCCTTCCCAGCAATAAGTTGGAAAAACTAAATTTCATCAGTGTGTCTTGGGAGTGTATTAGGAACAGGGCCGCAAGCCCGTATCCTCGGGGCCGAGGGCAGCCATCAACATCGTGGCCGTAGTGCGGGTATTTAAGGTAGAGTAGCACTTGAGTTTTTGTGTCCTCGGTAAATATCCATTGTGCCTCTAGGGAAAATAGAACAGGTGATGTGTTCAAATTGTCTTAATTTACATGTTTCATAAAATAAATTGTATAGCTTGTCCAGTGGTATTCACTTAACTCCCCTTTGATATATTTTGCTTCTTTGTCATTTTTAGGTGTTGTATTGGAAGCCCCCATGTTCTCCTACTAGTAATAGATACTAAAGTTGCCCTTGGATTCAAATAAGTAACGTAAATTACACAAACTAATTTTCCAAAATTTATTACTGAAATTCATATTACCCGGAGTCCCATGGTTACTGATTCCTTGCCTTCCTGGGGGATCGGTGATTGACACATTCAGGTATGGTTGGTCAGGAAGGTGGTGGCAGTGTAAATGTGTTTTGTTATTGTTTTTTTTAACTAATAACCCTGGTCCTTGGTGTATCTTCCTCATTTAATATTCCTCTTACATACGTGGCCGTCCAGTGAGGGGTCATGCTGGACTGTAACAGTGTTAAGCTGGGGCATTGAGTGAAGAGAGACAGAGATTTACAACAGAGAGCGTATATTACGATCACGAGAGATAACAAGATAACAGGATTAATACTGGGAAACATTGGGTTATTACAATAAAGGCCGCGGTTATTACGGCAGGGTAAGCGGTCGTTACAACACACACACACCCCAGGAAGCAGCCCGTGACAGCTGACTAACTCCCAGGTACCTATTTACTGCTAGGTAACAGGGGCATTCAGGGTGAAAGAAACTTTGCCCATTTGTTTCTGCCTCGTGCTGGAATCGAACCCGCGCCACAGAATTACGAATCCTGCACGCTATCCACCAGGCTACGAGGCCCCGTGTGTGTGTAGGTGTGTATATGTATGGTGTGTTTATTTGGTGATGGATATGGTGGATGTAGGAGGTGATGTGAATGGTGTGTGTAGATGGTGATGGGTATGGTATGCCTAGGTTGTGATGGATAACGTGTGTGTGTGTAGGTGGTGATGGGTATGATGTGAAGGTTCATAAATTTACAGGAGGGTATGGGAGGGTATAGTGGAGACCCTGGAAGGGTATGTGTAGGTGGTGATGGGTATGGTGTGTGTTGGTGGTAATGGGTATGGTACGTGATTAGGTGGTGATGGGTATGGTGAGTGTTGGTGGTGATGGGTATGGTGCATGTTTAGGTGGTGATGAGTATGGTGTGTGTTGGTGGTTATGGGTATGGTGAGCGTAGGTGGGGATGGGTATGGTGTGTGAAGGTCGTTATGGGTATGGTTTGTGTAGGTGATGATATGCATGGTGTGGGGAAGTAGTAATGGGTATGGTGTACTCACCTAATTGTACTTACCTACTTGTGCTTGCGGGGGTTGAGCTTTGTTTCTTTGGTCCAACTGTCAATCAAGCGATGTGCAGATTCCTGAGCCTACTGGGCTCTGTCATATCAACATTTGAAACTGTGTATGGAGTCAGACTCTACCACATCACTGCTTAGTGCATTCCATTTAAGTGGAGATGGATATTATGTGTGTAGGTGGTGATGGATATTATGGTGATCGATATGGTGTGATGGATATGATGGGTATGGTGTGTGTAGGTGGTAATGGATATGATGTGAAGATTCATAAATTTACTGCAGGGTACGGGAGAGTATGGTGGTGACCGGGTAGGGTGTATGTAGGTTGTGATGGGTATGGTGTGTGTAGGTGGTAATGGGTATGGTGCGTGACTAAGCAGTAACGGGTATGGTGAGTTTAGGTAGTGATGGGTATGGTTAGTTTTTGGTAGTGATGGGTATAGTGGGTGTAAGTTGTGATGGGAATGGTTTGTGTAGGTTGTTTAGGGTATAGTGTGTGTAGGTGGAGATATGTATGGTGTATTAAGGTGGTGATGCATATGGTGTTTAAGTGGTGATGTGTATGGCGCGTGTAGGTGGTAATGGGTATGATGTGAAGATTCATAAATTTACAAGAGGGTATGGGAGGGTTTGGTGGTGTCTCGGGATGGTGTGTTCGGGTAGCGATGGGTATGGTTTGTGTGGGTGGTGATGGGTATGGTGTGACGATACTTACATTGACAGGAGGGAAAGGGAGGGTATGGTGGAGACCCGGGATAGTGTATGTCGGTAGTGATGGGTATGGTGAGTGTAGGTGGTGACAGGTATGGTGTGTGTTAGTGGTGATTAATATGGTTTGTGTAGGTGGTGGTGGGTATGGTGAGTGTAGGTGGTGATGTGTATGGTGTGTACGTGCTGATGGATATCGTGTGAAGGATATGATGGGGGTGTGGTTTGATTTAGTGTTGATGGGTATGGTGTGTGTGTGTGTGTAGGTGGTGATGTATATGGTGTGTCTGTAGGTGATGATATGTATGGTGTGTGTAGGTGGTGATGGGTATGGTGAGTGTAGGTGGTAACAGGTATGGTGTGTGTAAATGGTGACGGATATGGTTTGTGTAGGTGGTGGTGGGTATGGTGAGTGTAGGTGGTGATGTGTATGGTGTGTACGTGCTGATGGATATCGTGTGAAGGACATGATGGGGTGTGGTTTAATTTAGTGTTGATGGGTATGGTGTGTGTGTGTGTGTAGGTGGGGTTGGATATGATGTAATGGATATGATGGGTATAGCGTGTGTTGGTGGTGGTGGGTATGGTGTGAGTGTAGGTGGTGATGGATATGGTGTGTGTAGGTGGTGATTGATATGGTGTGTGTAGGTGGTGGTGGGTATGGTGTGTGTAGGTGGTGGTGGGTATGGTGTGTGTAGGTAGTGATGGATATGGTGTGAATAGGTGGTGGTGGGTATGGTGTGTGTAGGTGGTGTTGGATATGGTGTGTGTAGGTGTTGATGGATATAGTGTGTAGGTGGTGGTAGGTATGGTGTGTGTAGGTGGTGATGGATATGGTGTGTCTAAGTGGTGATGGGTATGGTGTGTGTAGGTGGTGAGAGCTACGGTGTGTGTGTAAGTAGTTATGGGTATGGTGTGGAGATGCTGACATTGACAGGAGGGTATGGGAGGGTGTGGTGGAGACCCGGGATGGTGTGTGTAGGTGGTGATGGGTATGGTCTGTGTAGGTGGTGATGGGTATGGTGTGTGTAGGTGGTGATGGGTATAATGTATGTAGGTGGTGATGGGTATGGTGTGTGTAGGTGGTGATGGGTATAGTGTGTGTAGGTGGTGATAGATATATTGAGTGTAGGTGGTGATAGGTATGATGTGTCTAGGTGGTGATAAGTATGGTGTGTGTGTTGGTGGTGACGAATATGGGGAGTGTAGGTGGTGATGGGTATGGCGTGTGTTGGTGGTGATGGGCATGGTGTGTATACTTGGAGAGGGGTATGGTGTGCCTAGGTGGTGATGGGTATGGTGTGTGTTGGTTGATTTGGTTATGGTGTGTGTAGGTGGTGATATGTATATTGTGTTTATTTGGCGATGGATATGGTGGATGCAGGTGGTGATGAGAATGGTGTGTGTGGATGGTGATGGGTATTGTGTGCGTAGGTGGTGATGTGTATGGTGTGTGCAGATTATTTTGGGTATAGTGTGTGTAGGTGTTGATATGTATGGTGTGTTTATTTGGTGATGGATATGGTGCATGTAGGTGGTGATGTGAATGGTGTGTTTAGATGGTGATGGGTATGGTGTGTGAAGGAGGTGATGGATATGGTGTGTGTGTATGTGGAGCTGGTGATTGGTATGATGTGAAGGTTCATACATTTACAGGAGGGCATGGGAGGGTATAGTGGAGACCCGGGGAGGGAATGTGTAGGTGGTGATGGGTATGGTGTGTGTAGGTGGTGATGGGTATGGTGTGTGTAGGAGATGATGGGTATGGTGTGTGAAGGAGGTGATGGATATGGTGTGTAGGTGGTGGTAGGTATGGTGTGTGTAGGTGGTGGTGGGTATGGTGTGTGTCGGTGGTGTAGGATATGGTGTGTGTAGGTGGTGATGGATATGGTGTGTGTAGGTGGTGGTGGGTATGGTGTGTGTAGGTGGTGGTGGATATTGTGTGTGTAGGTGGTGATGAATATGGGGTGTGTAGGTGGTGGTGGGTATGGTGTGTGTAGGTGGTGATGGATATGGTGTGTGAAGGTGGTGATGGATATGGTGTGTGTAGGTGGTGGTAGGTATGGTGTGTGAAGGTGGTGATGGATATGGTGTGTTTAGGTGGAAATGGATATGGTGTGTAGGTGGTGGTAGGTATGGTGTGTGTAGGTGGTGGTGGGTATGGTGTGTGTCGGTGGTGTTGGATACGGTGTGTGTAGGTGGTGGTGGGTATGGTGTGTGTAGGTGGTGGTGGATATTGTGTGTGTAGGTGGTGATGAATATGGGGTGTGTAGGTGGTGGTGGGTATGGTGTGTGTAGGTGGAAATGGATATGGTGTGTGCAGGTGGTGACGGGTATGGTGAGTGTAGGTGGTGATGGATATGGTGTGTGCAGATGGTGGTGGGTATGGTGTGTGTAGGTTGTGATGGATATGGTGTGTGTAGGTGGTGATGGGTATGATGTTGGTAGGTGGTGATAGCTATTGTGTGTGTGTGTAAGTAGTTATGGGTATGGTATGAAGATCCTGACATTGACAGGAGGGTATGGGAGGGTGGTGTGGAGACCTGGGATGGTATGTGTAGGTGGTGATGGGTATAGTGTGTTGGTGGTGATTGGTATGGTGAGTGTAGGTGATGATAAGTATGGTGTGTGTAAGTCGTGATGGATATGGAGTGTGTAGGTGGTGATTGGTATGGTGAGTGAAGGAGGTGATGAGTATGGTGTGTAGATGCTCACATTGACAGGAGGAAATGGGAGGGTATGGTGGACACCCGGGAGGGTGTGTGTATGTGGTGATGTGTATGATGTGTGTAGGTGGTGATGGGTATGATGTGTGTAGGTGGTGATATATATAGTGTGTGTAAGTGGTGATAGGTATATTGTGTGTAGGTGGTGATGAATATGGGGAGTGTAGGTTGTGTTGGGTAGGCGTGTGTTGGTGGTGATGGGTATGGTGTGTGTAGGTGGAGATGGGTATGGTGTGCGTAGGTGGTGAAGGGTATGGTGTGTGTAGGTGGTGATGAATATGGGGAGTGTAGGTTGTGTTGGGTATGGCGTGTGTTGGTGGTGATGGGTATGGTGTGTGTAGATGGTGATTGGTATGGTGTGCATAGATGGTGATGTGTTTGGTGTGTGTAGATTGTTTTGGGTATTGTGTGTGTAGGAATTGATATGTATGGTGTGTTTATTTGGTGATGGATATGGTGCATGTAGGTGGTGATGTGAATGGTGTGTGTTGATGGTGATGGGTATGGTGTGCGTAGGTTGTGATTGATAACGTGAGTGTGTGTAGGTGGTGATGGGTGTGATATGAAGGTTCATACATTTACAGGAGGGTATGGGAGCGTATAGTGGAGACCCTGGGAGGGTATGTGTAGGTGGTGATGGGTATGGTGTGTGTTGGTGGTAATGGGTATGGTGCGTGATTAGGTGGTGATGGGTATGGTGAGCGTAGGTAGGAATGGGTATGGTGTATGAAGGGTGTTATGGGTATGGTGTGTGTGTAGGTGATGATATGTATGGTGTGGGTAGGTAGTGATGGGTAAGGTGTACTCACCTAATTGTACTCATCTATTTGTGCTTGCGGGGGTTGAGTTTTGTCTCTTTGGTCCCGCCTCTCAACTGTCAATCAAGTGGTGTACAGATTCCTGAGCCTACTGGGCTCTGTCATATCTACATTTGAAACTGTGTATGGAGTCAGACTCTACCACATCACTGCTTTGTGCATTCCATTAAAGTGGAGATGGATATTATGTGTGTAGGTGGTGATGGATATTGTGGTGATCGATATGGTGATGGATATAATAGGTATGGTGGGTGTAGGTGGTGATGGATATAGGGTGTGTAGGTGGTGATGTGTATGATGCGTGAAGGTGGTAATGGGTATAATGTGAAGATTCATAAATTTACAGGAGGGTATGGGAGGGTTTGGTGGTTTCTCGGGATAGTGTGTTAAGGTGGTGATGGGTATGGTGTGTGTAGGTGATGATGGGTATGGTGTGAATATACTTACATTGACAGGAGGGAAAGGGAGGGTATGGTGGAGACCCGGGATAGTGTAGCTCGCTGGTGATTGGTATCGTGTGTGTAGGTGGTGATGGGAATTGCGTGTGTAGATGGTGATGGATATTGTGTGTGTGTAGGTGATGATAGGTATGGTGTGTGTAGGTGGTGATAAGTATGGTGAGTGTAGGTAGTGATAGGTATGGTGTGTGTAAGTGGTGATGGATATGGTGAGTGTAGGTGGTGATGTGTATGGTGTGTACGTGCTGATTGATATCGTGTGATGGATATGATGGGGGTGTGGTTTGATTTGGTGTTGATGGGTATGGTGTGTATAGGTGGTGATGGATATTGTGTGTGTAGGTGGTGATAGGTATAATGTGTGTAGGTAGTAATGGGTACGGTGTGTGTAGGTGGTGATGGGTATGGTGTGAAGTTGCGTACATTGTCAGGAGGGTATAAGAGGGTGTGGTGAAGACCCGGGAGGGTGTGTTTAGGTCGTGATGGGTTGTGTGTGTGTAGGTGGTGATGAGTATTATGTGTGCAGATAGTGTTGGTATAGTGTGTGTAGGTAGTGATTGGTATTATGTGTGTTGGTGTTGATGCGTATGGTGTGTGTAGGTCGTGATATGTATTGTGTGTGTAGGTGGTGGTAGGTATGGTGTGTAGGTGGTGATGGGTATGGTGTGTGTAGTTGGTAATGGGTATTGTGTGTATAGGTGGTGATGGGTATGGTGCAAGTAAGATGACATAGACAGGAGGGTACGGGAGGGAATAGTTGAGACCCGGGAGTGTGTGTATTGATGGTAATGGGTATTGTGTGTATAGGTGGTGATGGGTATGGTGTGTGTTGGAGGTGATGAGTATGGTGTGTGTAAGTGGTGATTGGTATGGTTAGTGAAGGTGGTGATGGATAAGGCGTGTGTTAATAGTGATGGGTATGGTGTGTGTAGATGGAGATGAGTTATGGTGTGTGTAGGTGGTGATGATTATGGTGTGTGTAAGTGGTTATTGTTATGCTGTGTGTAGGTGGTGATGTGTATTGTGTGTGTAGGTGGTGATTGGTATGGTGAGTGAAGGTTGTCATGAGTATGTTGTGAAGAGACTTACATTGACAGGAGGGTATGGTGTGTGAAGGTGGTAATGGGTATGGTGCGTGTGTAGGCAGTGCTAGAAATGGTGAGTTTAGGTGGTGATGGGTATGGTGAGTGTTGGTGGAGATATTTATGGTGAGTTTATTTTTTTTTCTACCACAGACGTTGCCATACATTTACAATGCTAATCAGCATATGTACATTTTCTTCTGTCCTACTTGGACAGGGTTAGAAATGTGTTAAACATATAGTTCAGGGTTTATTGAACAACTGTGTGTATTGTGTATAGGTGGTGATGAGTATGTTGTGAAGATTCATAAATTTACAAGAGGGTATGGGAGGGTTTGATGGTGACCCGCGAGGGTGTGTGTAGTTGGTGATGGGGTATAGTGTGTGAAGGTGGTGATAGATATGGTGTGTGTAGGTTGTGGTAGGTATGGCGTGTGTAGGTGGTGATGGATATGGTGTGTTTAGGTGGAGATTGGAATGGTGTGTGCGGGCGGTGATGGATATGGTGTGTGTAGGTGGTGATGGGTAAGGTGTGGGTAGGTGGTAATCGCTATGGTGTGTACTCACCTATATGTACTCACCTATATGTGCTTGCAGGATCGAGCATTGACTCTTGGATCCCGCCTTTCGAGCATCGGTTGTTTACAGCAATGACTCCTGTCCCATTTCCCTATCATACCTGGTTTTAAAATTATGAATAGTATTTGCTTCCACAACCTGTTCCTGAAGTGCATTCCATTTCCCCACTACTCTCACGCTAAAAGAAAACTTCCTAACATCTCTGTGACTCATCTGAGTTTCAAGCTTCCATCCATGTCCTCTCGTTCTGTTACTATTCCGTGTGAACATTTCGTCTATGTCCACTCTGTCAATTCCTCTGAGTATCTTATACGTTCCTATCATGTCCCCCCTCTCCCTTCTTCTTTCTAGTGTCGTAAGGCACAGTTCCCTCAGGCGCTCTTCATACCCCATCCCTCGTAGCTCTGGGACGAGTCTCGTTGCAAACCTCTGAACCTTTTCCAGTTTCATTATATGCTTCTTCAGATGGGGACTCCATGATGAGGCGGCATACTCTAAGACTGGCCTTACGTAGGCAGTGTAAAGCGCCCTAAATGCCTCCTTACTTAGGTTTCTGAATGATGTTCTAACGTTTGCCAGTGTAGAGTACGCTGCTGTCGTTATCCTATTAATATGTGCCTCAGGAGATAGATTAGGTGTTACGTCCACCCCCAGGTCTCTTTCACGCGTCGTTACAGGTAGGCTGTTCCCCTTCATTGTGTACTGTCCCTTTGGTCTCCTATCTCCTAGTCCCATTTCCATAACTTTACATTTGCTCGTGTTGAATTCTAGTAGCCATTTCTCTGACCATCTCTGCAATCTGTTCAGGTCCTCTTGGAGGATCCTGCAATCCTCATCTGTCACAACTCTTCTCATCAACTTTGCATCATCCGCAAACATCGACATGTAGGACTCTACGCCTGTAAACATGTCGTTAACATATACAAGAAATAGAATTGGTTCCAGCACCGATCCTTGTGGTACTCCACTTGTTACTGTTCGCCAGTCCGACTTCTCGCCCCTTACCGTAACTCTTTGGCTCCTTCCTGTTAGGTAGTTCCTTATCCATTCTAGGACCTTTCCCCCCACCCCCGCCTGCCTCTCGAGCTTGAACAGCAGTCTCATGTGCGGTACTGTATCAAAGGCTTTTTGGCAGTCCAGAAATATGCAGTCTGCCCAACCATCTCTGTCCTGTCTTATCCTCGTTATTTTATCATAGAATTCCAGAAGGTTTGTTAGGCACGATTTCCCTGTCCAGAACCCATGTTGATGTTTGTTCACAAACCTAATGTTCTCCAGGTGTGCAACCAGTCGTAGCCTAATTATTCTTTCCAGTATTTTACAGGGGATGCTTGTCAGTGATACAGGTCTGTAGTTAAGTGCCTCCTCCCTATCTCCTTTCTTGAAGATCGGCACGACATTTGCCTTCTTCCAGCAACTGGGCAATTCTCCTGACATAAGTGACTCATTAAAGATCATTGCCAGAGGCACGCTGAGGGCCTGTGCTGCTTCTTTTAGTATCCACGGTGATACTTTGTCTGGTCCAACTGCTTTAGTTGCATCTAGAGTTGTCAACTGTTTCATTACCTCCTCTGCTGTCACCTCTATATCTGATAGTCTTTCATCTAGGGTAACCCCTTCCAACAATGGGAGCTGCTCAGGCTCGGTAGTGAACACTCCATGGAAACTGGCATTCAGTGCCTCGCAGATTTCCTTGTCACTTTCAGTATATGCCCCCTCTGTCTTCCTTAGTCTTGTCACTTGGTCGTTCACCGACATTTTTCTTCTTATATGACTGTGTAGTAACTTAGGTTGTTTTTTTCGCTTTGATTGCAATATCGTTCTCATAGTCCCTTTCCGATGTTCGTCTTATGTTAATGTAATCGTTCATAGCTCTGTTGTATCTGCTTCTGTTGTCCTCTGTTCTTTGTCTTCTGTACTTCCTCCACTCCCGCCTGCTGGCCATTTTTGCTTCCTGACACTGTCTATTAAACCATGGGTTATTATATTCCTTCTTATTTTTTCCCTTTACCGTTGGTATAAATCTCTCTTCGGCCTCCTGGCATTTCTGTATGACTAGGTCCATCATATCTTGGACTGTTTTTCCTCTAATTTCTTCCTCCCACTGCACTTCACCCAGATAGTCCCTCATCCTCATATAGTCCCCTTTCCTGTAGTCAGCTCTCCTTTCCCAGATCTCTTGTCCCATGGTCATAAGTTTGAATTCCATCATGTAGTCAAAGACTAGGACACAATGGTCACTGGCCCCTAGAGGTATTTCATGCTCTAAATTCTCGATATCTTCTACGTTCTGGGTGAAAATCAGGTCTAATAGGCTCGGTGCATCTCCTCCTCTTTCCCTTGTGTCTTCCTTCACATGTTGTGTCAGGAAATTCCTGTCTATAACATCTACTAATTTTGCTCCCCACGTTTCGTTCCCTCCATGGGGATTCCTTGATTCCCAATTTATCTCTCCATGATTTAGGTCCCCCATGATCAGCAGCTTCGCTCTCATTCTGTGGGCTAGTGTTGCTGCCTTCTGCAGTTCATCTATACATGCTTTGTTGTTGTCATCATACTCCTGCCTGGGTCTTCTACTGTTTGGTGGGGGATTGTAGATTACCATGATCACAATCTTCCTCCCATCTACTGTCAGAGTTCCATGTATGAAGCTTGTGCACTCATTGGTAACTCGATTTCCCAGGTCTTCAAACTTCCATTTCCGCTTTATTAGGAGTGCTACTCCCCCTCCCTGTCTCTGTGTCCTCTCTTTTCGTATCACCTGGTACCCTTCAGGAAAGATTGCATCTGAGATCATGTCATTAATTTTAGTTTCCACAATTGCAACTATGTCAGGATCTGCTTCACTCACTCTTTCTTTTATCTCTTCTGCTTTATTAGATACCCCATCAGCATTGGTGTACCAAACCTTGAGATTCTTCATGGAAACTCTTGTACCAGAGTTCTCCCTTTCTCTGGGGGTCTGGGGGGATCTGGGGGATGTCTGGGGGGTGACTGGGGGCAAAGGGGATCCGGGGGATCTGGGGGGTGTCTGGGGGATGACTGGGGGCGGGGAGGGTCCGGGGGATGTCCGGGGGGATCCGGGGGGTGTCTGGGGGGGTCCGGGGGGTGTATGGGGGGTGAAAGAGTTCAGGAGGGGTGCTTGGGGGGCTACTGGGGGCTGGTTTCCTTGGAAGGTAGGTAGGAGGGTCTGGGGTAGGGCCTGGGTAGGTAGGTCTGGAGTAGGAAGGGCATACTGGGTCTGAAGATTAGGGAGGGCATAGAGGGGTTGGGAGATAGCGTAAGGTCGGGAGACAGATAGAGGTTGAGAGGTTGGGAGGGGGAAGGATAGAGGGGGTGGGGGGGACCTCCCACCTCCCTCGCAAGGGTGGGGGGTCACATGGAAGGAGAGGGGATGAGGAGGGGTGAGGGCAGGGTAGGCTTTGGGTGTTGAGGGGATGAGGTCTGGGTGGGTTCTTGGGGTTGAGGGGATGAGGTCTGGATGGGTTTTGGGGGTTGAGGGGATGAGAGCTGGGTGGGTTTTGGGGGTTGAGGGGATGAGGGCTGGACGGGTTTTGGGGGTTGAGGTGATGAGGGGGTCCTTGGAATGTGGGATGAATTTGACTCCAGTGGGGTCAGAGGGGTCAAGGGATGTGCTGGGGAGATAAGCAGGGGCGGCTGATTTGGGGAAGGGGTGACCTGAGAAGCACTTGTGAGCTGGTTAGCATGGGGTGGATTAGCACTGGGGTGTGTAGCTGCGCTCAAATGGGAAGAGTCGTATTGTTGTTTGAATGCTCTGTGGGCAATCTGTTCCTCCTTCGTCATGAATTTGTCAATAAATACGTTGTAGTAATTTTCGCTACCTCTGAGTAGGTGTTTGTGATGCAGTATGTAATCCACTGCCTCTTCGTTAGTGAACTGTACCAGGACAGGTCGTTTCCTGTTACAGTTGTATGGTCCAATGCGTCGGTGGACTTGCACCTCATTCCCTGCCATCTGGGCTCTCATGTCTCTCAAGATCTGTGTGTAGGTGGTGATGGGTATGTTGTGTGTAGGTGATGTGGTATGAAGTGTGTAGGTGGTGATGGGTATGGTGTGTGTAGGTGGTGATGGGTACGATGTGTGGAGGTGGCGATAGCTATGGTGCGTGTGTAAGTAGTTATAGGTATGGTGTGGAGATGCTGACATTGACTAAGAGGGTATGGGAAGACGTGGTGGAGACCCGGGATGGTGTGTGTAGGTGGTGATGGGTATGGTGTCTGTAGGTGGTGATGGGTATGGTGAATGTAGGTGGTGATAGGTATGGTGTGTTTAAGGGGTGATGAATATGGTGTGTGTGCAGGTGGGGATGAATATAGAGAGTGTAGGTGGTGATGGGTATGGCGTGAGTTCGTGGTGATGGGCATGGTGTGTGTAGTTGGAGAGGGGTTTCGTGTGCGTAGGTGGTGATGGGTATGGTGTATGTTTTTTGATTAGGGAATAGAGTGTGTAGGTGATGATATGTATATTGTGTTTATTTGGTGATGGATATGGTACATGCAGGTGGTGATGAGAATGGTGTGTGTAGATGGTGATGGGTATTGTTTGCGTAGGTGATGATGTGTATGGTGTGTGTAGATTATTTTGGGTATAGTGTGTGTAGGTTTTGATATGTATGGTGTGTTTATTTGGTGATGGATATGGTGCATGTAGGTGGTGATGTGAATGGTGTGTGTAGATGGTGATGGGTATGGTGTGAAGGTTCATACATTTACTGCAGGGTATGGGAAGGTATAGTGGAGAACCAGGGAGGGTATGGGAAGGTATAGTGGAGACCCAGGGAGGGTATGTGTAGGTGGTGATGAGTATGGTGTGTGTTGGTGGTAATAGGTACAGTGCGTGATTAGGTGATGATGGGTTTGGTGAGTGTTGGTGGTGATGGGTATGGTGCGTGTGTAGGTGGTGATGGGTATGGTGTGTGAAGGTTCTGATGGGTATGGTGTGTATAGGTGGTGATGAGTATGGTGTGTGTAGTTGGTGATGGGTATTTTGTGTGTTGGTAGTGAAGGGTATGGTCTGTGTAGGTTGTGACTGGTATGGTGTGTATAGGTGCTGATGGGTATGGTGTGTAAGTGTAGGTGTTGATAGGTATGGTGTGTGTGTAGGTGGCGATGAGTATGGTGCAAGGATGATGACATTGACAGGAGGGTATGGGAGGGTATGGTTGAGACCCGGGAGCGTGTGTATTGATGGTGATGGGTATTGTGTGTATAGGTGGTGATGGGTATGGTGTGTGTTGGAGGTGATGGGTATGGTGTGTGTAGGTGGTCATGGTTATGGTGGGTATGGGTGGTGATGAGAATGGTGTGTGAAAGTGGTGATTGGTATGGTGAGTGAAGGTGGTGATGGATAAGGTGTGTGTTAATGGTGATGTGCATGGTATGTGTAGATGGAGATGGGTATTGGTGTGTGTAGGTGGTGATGGTTATGTTGTGTGTAAGTGGTGATGGTTATGCTGTGTGTAGGTGATGATGTGTATTGTGTGTGTAGGTGGTGATAGGTATGGTGAGTGAAGGTTGTACTCACCTAGTTGTACTCACCTAGTTGTGTTTGCGGGGGTTGAGCTCTGGCCTCTTTGGTCCCGCCTCTCAACCGTCAATCAACAGGTGTACAGATTCCTGAGCCTATTGGGCTCTATCATATCTACACTTGAAACTGTGAATGGAGTCAGCCTCCACCACATCACCTCCTAATGCATTCCATTTGTCAACCACTCTGACACTAAAACAGTTCTTTCTAATATCTATGTGGCTCATCTGGGCACTCAGTTGCCACCAGTGTCCCCTTGTGCGTGTTCCCCTTGTGTTAAATAGACTGTCTTTATCTACCCTATCAATTCCCTTCAGAATTTTGAATGTGGTGATCATATCCCCTTTAACTCTTCTGTCTTCCAGCGAAGTGAGGTTGAATTCCCGTAGTCTCTCCTCGTAGCCCATACCTCTCAGCTCGGGTACTAGTCTGGTGGCAAACCTTTGAACCTTTTCCAGTTTAGTCTTATCCTTGACTAGATATGGACTCCATGTTGGGGCTGCATACTCCATGATTGGCCTGACATATGTGGTATACAAAGTTCTGAATGATTCTTCACACAAATTTCTGAATGTCGTTAGTATGTTGGCCAGCCTGGCATATGCCGCTTATGTTATCCGCTTATCTTGAGATGGTTATCTTGAGATGATTTCGGGGCTTTTTTTAGTGTCCCCGCGGCCCGGTCCTCGACCAGGCCTCCACCCCCAGGAAGCAGCCCGTGACAGCTGACTAACTCCCAGGTACCTATTTACTGCTAGGTAACAGGGGCATTCAGGTTGAAAGAAACTTTGCCCATTTGTTTCTGCCTCGTGCGGGAATCGAACCCGCGCCACAGAATTATGAGTCCTGCGCGCTATCCACCAGGCTACGCTTGATATGTGCTGCAGGAGACAGGTCTGGCGTGATATCAATCCCCAAGTCTTTTTCCTTCTCTGACTTCTGAAGAATTTCCTCTCCCAGATGATATCTTGTATCTGGCCTCCTACTCCCTACACCTATCTTCATTACATTACATTTGGTTGGGTTAAACTCTAACAACCATTTGTTCGACCATTCCTTCAGCTTGTCTATGTCTTCTTGAAGCCTCAAACAGTCTTCTTCTGTTTTAATCCTTCTCATAATTTTAGCATCGTCCGAAAACATTGAGAGAAATCAATCGATACCCTCCGGGAGATCATTTACATATATCAGAAACAAAATAGGACCAAGTACAGAGCCTGTGGGACTCCACTGGTGACTTCATGGCAGTCGGAGGTCTCACCCCTCACCGTAACTCTCTGCTTCCTATTGCTTAGATACTCCTTTATCCACTGGAGCACCTTACCAGCTACACTTGCCTGTCTCTTCAGCTTATATACCAGCCTCTTATGCGGTACTGTGTCAAAGGCTTTCCGACAATCCAAGAAAATGCAGTCCGCCCAGCCCTCTCTTTCTTGCTTAATCTTTGTCACCTAATCGTAGAATTCTATTAAGCCTGTAAGGCAAGATATTACCCCTCCCTGAACCCATGTTGGCGATTTGTCACGATGTCTCTTCTCTTCCAGATGTGTTACCAGGTTTTTTCTCACTATCTTCTCTATCACCTTGCATGGTATTTAAGTCAAGGACACATGGCCTGTAGTTCAGTACCTCTTGCCTGTCGCCCTTTTTGTATATTGGGACCACATTCCCCGTCTTCCATATTTCTGGTAGGTCTCCCGTCTCCAGTGACTTACTATACACTATGGAGAGTGGCAAGCAAAGTGCCTCTGCACACTCTTTCAGTATCCATGGTGAGATCCCATCTGGACCAACAGCCTTTCTAACATCCAGATCCAGCAGGTGTCTCTTGACCCCCTCTCTCGTAATTTCGAACTCTTCCAAGGCCGCCTGGTTTACCTCCCTTTCTCCTAGCACAGTGACCTCACCTTGTTCTATTGTGAAGGACCTCCTGGAACCTCTTGTTGAGTTTTACACACACCTCTTTGTCATTCTCTGTATACCTGTCCATGCCTGTTCGAATTTTCAATACCTGTTCTTTCACTGTTGTTTTCCTTCTGATGTGACTGTGGAGTAGCTTTGGTTCGGTCTTGGCTTTGTTTGCTATATCATTTTCAAAACTTTTCTCTGCTTCTCTTCTCACCCTGACGTACTCATTCCTGGTTCTCTGGTATCTCTCTCTGCTTTCTGGTGTTCTGTTATTCCGGAAGTTCCTCCACGCCCTTTTGTTCAGTTTTTTTGCTTCCATACATGCCCTATTATACCATGGATTCTTCTGTTGCTTCTCGGATTTTTCCCTTTGGGCCGGGATGAACCTATTTACTGCCTCCTGACACTTTTGGGTAACATAGTCCATCATACCCTGAACAGACTTATCTCTGAGGTCTGTGTCCCAGAGGTATTTCACTTAGGAAACTTCTCATCTGTTCATAATTCCCTTTTCGGTATGCCAGCCTTTTGATTCCTAGTTCTTTTTTGGGGGAGATAAGTCCTAGCTCTACCAGGTACTCAAAGTTCAATACACTGTGGTCACTCATTCCCAGGGGCGCTTCCATCTTAACTTCCCTTACATCCCACTCATTTCGGGTAAATATCAAATCAAGCATTGCTGGTTCATCTTCTCCTCTCATTCTTGTTGGTTCTTTGATGTGCTGGCTTAGAAAGTTTCTTGTTGCCACGTCCAGCAGCTTAGCTCTCCATATTTCTGGTCCTCCATG
Source organism: Procambarus clarkii (assembly GCF_040958095.1). NCBI lineage: Eukaryota > Metazoa > Arthropoda > Malacostraca > Decapoda > Cambaridae > Procambarus > Procambarus clarkii. The sequence goes on from NC_091199.1 coordinate 33,232,939, forward strand.
CGGGTCTCTGTTCTTCCAATCTATCTTCCCATGGTTGAAGTCTCCCATAATTAGTAGTCCAGATCCATTCCTGCTAGCAACAGACGCTGCTCTTTCTATTATGTTAATGGTGGCCATGTTGTTTCTATCATATTCCTGTCTAGGTCTTCTGTCATTTGGTGGTGGATTATATATGACTTCGACTATAATTTTTTTCCCTCCATTTGTTACGGTACCTGCTATGTAGTCACTGAAACCTTCACAGCCCTGAATATCCATCTCCTCAAAATCCCAGCCTTTTCTTACCAGCAGAGCTACACCACCCCCACCTCTTCCTTCCCTCTCTTTCCTCATAACATAATAGTATGGTGTGATGAGTATGGTGTGAAGATGCTTACATTGACAGGAGGGTATGGTGTGTGTAGGTGGTAATAGGTATGGTGCGTGTGTAGGACAGTGCTAGGTATGGTGAGTTTAGGTGGTGATGGGTATGGTGAGTGTTGGTGCAGATATTTATGGTGAGTTTAGTTTTTTTTCTACCACATACGTGGCCATACATTTACAATGCTAATCAGCATATGTACATTTTATTCTGTCCTACTTAAACAGGGTTAGAAATGTGTTAAACATATAGTTCAGGGGTTTATTGAACAACTGTGTGTATTGTGTATAGGTGGTGATGAGTATGTTGTGAAGATTCATAAATTTACAAGAGGGTATGGGAGGGTTTGATGGTGACCCGCGAGAGTGTGTGTAGTTGGTGATGGGGTATGGTGTGTGTAGTTGGTGATGGGAATGTTGTGTGTAGGTGGTGATTGGTATGGTGTATTTAGGTGGTGATGGATATGGTGTGTGTAGGTGTTGGTGGGTATGGTATCTCTTTGGTCCCGCCTCTCAAGCTGTCAATCAAGTGGTGTACAGATTCCTGAGCCTACTGGGCTCTGTCATATTTACATTCGAAACTGTGTATGGAGTCAGACTCTACCACATCACTGCTTAGTCCATTCCATTTAAGTGGAGATGGATATTATGTGTGTAGGTGGTGATGTATATTGTGGTGATCGATATGGTGTGATGGATATGATTGGTATGGTGTATGTAGGAGGTGATGGGTATGGTGTGTGTAGGTGGTGATGGGTATGGTGTGTGTAGGTGGTGATGGGTATGGTGTGTGTAGGTTGTTAGTGATATAGTGTGTGTAGGTGGAGATATGTATGGTGTATTTAGGTGGTGATGGATATGGTGTTTAAGTGATGATGTGTGTGGTGTGTGTGTAGGTGGTAATGGGTATGTTGTGAAGATTCATAAATTTACAAGAGGGTATGGGAGGGTTTGGAGGTGTCTCGGGATGGTGTGTGTAAGTGATGATGGGTATCTTGTGTGTGTAGGTGGTGATGGGTATCGTGTGTGTAGGTGGTGATGGGTATTGCGTGTGTAGGTGGTGATGGATATGGTGTGTGTAGTTGGTGATAGGTATGGTGTGTGTAAGTGATGATGGATATGGTGTGTGTAGGTGGTGGTGGGTATGGTGAGTGTAGGTGGGGATGAGTATGGTGTGTGTACGTGCTGATGGATATCGTGTGATGGATATGACTGGTATGGTGTGATTTGGTGTTGATGGATATGGTGTGTGTGTGTAGGTGGTGTTGGATATGATGTAATGGATATGATGGGTATAGTGTATGTTGGTGGTGATGGGTATGGTGTATGTGTAGTTGGTGATGGGGTATGAAGTGGGTAGGTGGTGATGGATATTGTCTGAAGTTGTTTACATTGACAGGAGGGTATGTGAGGGTGTGGGTGAAGACCCGGGATGGTGTGTTTAGGTGGTGATGGGTGTAGTGTGTGTATGTGGTTATAGCTACGGTGTGTTTAGGTGGTGATGGGTATGGTGTGTGTAGGTGGTGATGGGTATGGTTCAAAGATGATGACATTGACAAGAGGGTATGGGAGGGTAAGGTTGAGACCCGGGAGTGTGTGTGTGTATTTCTGCTGATGGGTATGGTGTGTATAGGTGGTGATGGGTATGGTGTGTATAGGTGGTGATGGGTATGGTGTATGTTGGAGGTGATGGGTATGGTGTGTGTAGGTGGTGATGGTTATGGTGGGTATAGGTGGTGATGGGAATGGTGTGTGTAGGTGGTGATTAGTATGGTGATTGATGGTGCTGATGGATATGGCGTATGTTAGTAGTGATGGGTACGGTGTGTGTAGATGGAGATGGGCTATGGTGTGAGTAGGTGGTGATGGGTATTGTGTGTGTAAGTTGTGATGATTATGGAATGTTTAGATGATGATGGGTATGGTGTGTGTAAGTGGTGATGGTTATGCTGTGTGTAGGTGGTGATGTGTATTGTGTGTGTAGGTGGCGATTGGTATGGTGAGTGAAAGTTGTGATGAGTAAGATGTGAAGATGCTTACATTGACAGGAGGGTATGGTGTGTGTAGGTGGTAATGGGTATGGTGCGTGTGTAGGCAGTGCTAGGTATGGTGAGTTTAGGTGGTGATTGGTATGGTGAGTGTTGGTAGATATATTTAGAGTGTATTTAGTTTTTTTTTCTACCACAGACGTAGCCATACATTTATAATGCTAATCAGCATATATACATGTTCTTCTGTCCTCCATGGACGGGGTTAGAAATGTGTTAAACATATAGTTCTGGTGTTTATTGAACAACTGTGTGTATTGTGTTTAGGTGGTGATGGGTATGGTGTGAAGATTCATAAATTTACAAGAGGGTATGGGAGGGTATGGTGGTGACCCGCGAGGTTGTGTGTAGTTGGTGATGTGGTATGGTGTGTGTAGTTGGTGATGGGTATGGTGTGTGTAGTTGATGATGGGTATGTTGTGTGTAGGTGGTGATGGGTATGTTGTGTGTTGGTGGTGATTGGTATAATGTGTGTAGGTGGTGATGGATATGGTGTGTGTAGGTGTTGGTGGGAATGGTGTGTGTAGGTGTTGGTGGATATGGTGTGTGTAGGTGGTGGTGGGTATGGTGATGGATATGGTGTGTGTATGTGCTGATGGATATGGTGTGTGTAGGTGGTGGTGGGTATGATGTTTGTAGGTTGTGATCGGTATTGTGTGTGTAGGTGATGTGGAATGGTGTGTGTAGGTGGTGATGGGTATGTTGTATGTAGGTGGTGATTAGTATGGTGTGTGTAGGTGGTAATGGATATGGTGTGTGTAGGTGGTGGTTGGTATGGTGTGTGTAGGTGGTGGTAGGTATGGTGATGGATATGGTGTGTATAGGTGGTGGTGGATATGATGTGTGTAGGTGGTGATAGCTATGGTGTGTGTGTAAGTAGTTATGGGTATGGTGTTGATGCTGACATTGACAGGAGGGTATGGTAGAGACCCGGGATGGTGTGTGTGTGTAGGTGGTGAAGTGTATGATGTAAAGATGCATACATTTACAGGATAGTATGGGAAGGTATGGTGGAGACCCGGAAGGATTTGGGTAGGGGGTGATGGGTATCGTGTGTGTAGGTGGTGATGGGTATGGTGTGTGTGTAGGTGATGATTGATATGGTGTGATGGATATGACGAGTATGGTGTGAGTTTGTGTTGATGGGTATAGTGTGTGTGTAGGTGGTTATTATTATGGTGTTGTTATCATGAGTTGATTTCAGGGTTCAGCGTCCCTGCAACCCAGGCCTCCTTTTTGTTACGCACTCCCAGGAAGCAGCCCGTAGCAGCTATCTAACTCCCAGGTACCTATTTACTGCTAGGTGAACAGAAGCATCAGGGTGAAAGAAATTGCCCGTTTGTTACTGTCTAAACCTGGGATCAAACCCGGAACCTCAGGTCTACGAATTCGAAGTGCTTATTAGCTTAAAAACTTGGCTTATTAGGCAAATCGGGCCTTGCATAGTAGGCCGAGAAGTGCGTTCTGGCTATTAGGTACGACATATATATATATATATATATATATATATATATATATATATATATATATATATATATATATATATATATATATATATATATATATATATATATATATATATATATGCGGAAAATCCACAGAGAAATATGAAATGAGGTGAACGTTTCGGCTTTGTTAAAGCCTTTGTCAACACCAGACTGACTAAGGAGAAGGGAAGGGGGAGGATATATAGGCCGACACCTGACCCAACCCATCCCTAGGGAAGGAATTAATAAAAAACAGGTATAGCTTAGCTTAGAATGGTCAAAGAATAAGCGGTCAGAGAATAAGGATGAAAGATTAAAGAAAAGCCTCATGAACACACAATATATGAATATACAATTATAATGAGACATTGTAAGCCTCATTATCAGAGTTGTTTCTTAAACTGTTGTGCAATATTATAACTTAAAAATGGATCAAGTTTATACATACCAGTACTAACATTAAGAAGATTTGGACACTGATTAGCGCAGACTCAATCAAATTCCGTTCCACGAAATCCCCACAATTGGTAATGCTTTTTGCCCCATTCCAGTTAATATTGTGATCGCATAAACTCGTATGTAGATACAATGCATTAGACGTTTGGGCAGTTCTAATACTATAAGCATGTTGTGACAACCGCAATTGTAAGGACTTTCCTGTTTGTCCAAGGTACACAGAATCACAATCATTGCAGGGAATCGACATATATATATATATATATATATATATATATATATATATATATATATATATATATATATATATATATATATATATATATATATATATATATATATATATTTATATATATATATATATATATATATATATATATATATATATATATATATATATATATATATATATATATATATATATATCAATTGTATCTTCTGATTTTTGTCTGAACAAAAATCAGAAGATACAATTGACGATCTACTATAAAACCTAGAAAACTGGCAACCTACTCATGAGAAACTCTCCAGACACAAAGCAGAACGCTTTAAAAGAGACCAATGTCGTCTATGCCTTCAAATGCCCACTTGAGGACTGTTAGCCTCAAAGAATCAGTATATAGGCAAGACAACAACATCTCTTTCCAGGCGATTAACGATGCATAAGCAACAGGGTTACATTAAGGAACATATAATCTCTTTCCACAACCAGACCATCACCAGAGAAGTCTTAACAAAAAACACGGAAATCATCGATAGATACAGCGATAGCAGGCGGCTAGATATCTGCGAGGCACTACACATTAAGAAGTTGACACCAGCAATCAACAGCCAATTAATGCACAACTATATTCTACCCACTTCAAGACTCCGCACCAATATAGAGGCATCAAGAAATATGGGCCAATAGGCCCTTTGCAGTTACTTCCATTCTTCCCTTTAACTTACAAAATATTATACCCATTGTTTCGTGTTCTGTCTTGTGTTGAAAGTTTGTTTTCACCTCATCCAAAACTGTTGTAACATATCACCTCACCCAAATGCAGGTATAAAAAATCGAAGCTGTTTTAAACTCTGTTCAGTTATAGTTGTGTGTGTGTAAACTAAAGTCTTTGAAAATGTAATACGTTTTTCGAAACGCGTTCAAGAAACGCGTCAGACTAGAAATAAAAATTAATTTTGGAGAATTGATTTTTCAGTTACCATCAACAGTGAAAAAGAATATAAAAAACATTGAGAAAATTCGTGTTAGAGTTATTAATCTTACTTTTTCGGTCATATTTAATAATATATGTCTACAGGAAAGACTGCTACCAAAATATACTAATATATATATATATATATATATATATATATATATATATATATATATATATATATATATATATATATATATATATATATATATATATATATACATATATATATGTGTATATATATGCATATATATATATATATATATGCATATATATATATATATATATATGCATATATATATATATAGTATTTATATGTATATATATATATATATATATATATATATATATATATATATATATATATATATATATATATATATATATATATATATATATATAGTATATATATGCATATATATATATATAGTATATATATGCATATATATATATATATAGTATATATAGTATATTTCTCCGTCACAGACGTCACGTCTGTGACGGAGAAAAAACATGTTTTTTTTTTTAAACAGTTTTTTCATGTATTTTTCATATGTGGGAAATCTTCGAAACCTCTTTACCGATTGCTTTGAAAATTTGACACAACGTTGCATTCGAATAGGCCAATGTTTTTCTATACCTACTCTATACATGCTTCATCTGTGACAGGAAAATACATGTTTTTTTTTTTTTAAATTGCGCCATCTGTTGGACGTAGGAGCAACACGCACTGTAATCTCCGAAAGTTCTTCACCGTTTGCTTTGAAATTTTGACACAACGTTCTATTCGAATGCATGCATGATTTTATATACATTCTATCTAGATGTCACACCTGTAACAGGTAAAACATGCTTTAAAAAAACAGCACCATCTGTTGCATGTAATAGCAACACTTGCTATGCAAACTATGTTACGATTCCATTTCAAGGTTTCTGATTGCTTTGACAAATTGAATTTTCATAGATTTCGATTTTTTTTTCATTTTGATTTAATTATTTAGTTTGACATTTTGTTGGAATTAAGCTGTGTTGCTTACCATACCGTTCATTTCGTATGTATAAGTAGAGATGCCACATCTTTGACAGGTAAAAACTTTCTTATTTTAAGACACAGCGCCATCTGTTGCACGTAAGAGCAACACCCGCTATACTAAATATGTTACAATTCCATTTCAATGTTTCTGATTCCATTGACAAATTGAATTTTCATAGATTTCAATTTATTTTCATTTTGATTAAATTATTTTGTGTGACATTGTGTTGGAATTGAGCTGTGTTGTTTACCATACCGTTCATTTTGTGAGTACAAAATGTGGCATCTATACGTATAGATGCCACACAGGTGACAGGTAAAAACATGTTTTGTTTTAAAAACAGCGCCATCTGTTGCACGTAGGAGCAACACACTGCTATAATAAATATGTTACAATTCTATTTCACTGTTTCACATTTCATTGATAAATGGAATTTGTATAGATTTCGATTCATTTTCATTTTGATTTAATTATAGTGAGTGACATTGAATTGGAATTGAGCTGTGTTGTTTACCGTACTGTTAATTTCCTGAGAATTGTTTGTTTTAAATTTTTTCATTGTTTTTCTTTTCGTTATTTAAGTGCTTTTGCTATATTTTAGTGATGGGAACATCAGATCATTTGATGTTCCCAATTTTCTGATGGGAACATCAGATCATTTGAGAATGCCTCGACGAGGGAGTGGGGAATGGTAGGGAAGATTAGGGGATGGGAGTGGGGAATGGTAGGGGAGGACGATTGGATGGGAGTGGGGAATGGTGGGGGAGGACAAGTGGACAGGGGAGTGAGGGATGGTGGAAAGGATAAGGGGACGGGGAGGGGAGAATGGTAGGGAGGACAAGAGGACGGGAGAGTGGGAGATGGTGGGGGAGGGGGAGGGGACGGTGGAGTGGGGAATGGTTAGGAGGACGATGGGACGATGATAAAGCCTTTAGCCCGCTTTAACAAGCCGAAACGTTCACCTCCTTTCATATTTCTCTGATCATAAAATGATCATATATATATATAAATATATATATATATATATATATATATATATATATATATATATATATATGTATATATATTTTATATATATATATATATATTATATATATATATATATATATATATATATATATATATATATATATAATATATATATATATATATATATATATATATATATATATAATATATATATATATATATATATATAAAATATATATACATATATAAATATATATATATATATATATATATATATAATATATATATATATATATATATATATATATATATATATATATATATATATATATATATATATATATATATATATATATATATATATATATATAATTTTTTAGACACTCAACCCACCAGGAGACTCGAACACTGGCCAACAAGGTGGCAGTTGCATGCTGTATCCACTACACCATACTTCAAAGCCATAAGAGAGGTAGGAATTCTGGGGTATTTACCCAACCAGAACTCCAATCCTCTCCCAGGCAATGAGAGAGTGTGGGACCTCTAATGCTCTTTCATCGGTTCCTGTTATATGGGAAAACTCAGTGCCAAATGTTAAATGCACAGACTACCCTATTCCAGTAGCTGAAGTTTATAACTTTTTTATTAAAAGTTTTTAACTTTTTAAAAAAGTTATAAACTTCAGCTACTGGAATAGGGTAGTCTGTGCATTATATATATATATATATATATATATATATATATATATATATATATATATATATATATATATATATATATATATATATATATATATATATATATATATATATATATATATATATATTGACATCCAGTCAAAATATATATATATTTATATATATATATATATATATATATATATATATATATATATATATATATATATATATATATATATATAAATATATATATATATATATATATATATATATATATATATATATATATATATATATATATATATATATATATATATATATATATATATATATATATATTAGTATATTTTGGTAGCAGTCTTTCCTGTAGACATATATTATTAAATATGACCGAAAAAGTAAGATTAATAATTCTAACACGAATTTTCTCAATCTTTCGTACATTATGCTTCACTGTTGGAGGTAAATCAAAAATCACTTCTCCAAAATTCATTTTTATTTCTAGTCTGACGCGACACGGGCGCGTTTCGTAAAACTTATTACATTTTCAAAGACTTCACAAATACACAACTGATTAGAACTTGCGTTTCCCTGATTTTATATCTACATTTGAGTGAGGTGGGAAGGGTGATGTGGCATTACATTTGAGTGAGGTGGGAAGGATGATGTGGCATTAACACAAGACAGAACACTAGAGGATATTAATAGGGTATTAAAAGTATCAACACAAGACAGAACAGAAACAATGGGTATTGAATAGAAGTGTTTGTAGAAAGCCTAATGGTCCATATTTCTTGATGCTTCTATATTGGAGCGGAGTCTTGAGGTGGGTAGAATATAGTTGTGCAATAATTGGCTGTTGATTGCTGGTGTTGACTTCTTGATGTGTAGTGCCTCGCAAACGTCAAGCCGCCTGCTATCGCTGTATCTATCGATGATTTCTGTGTTGTTTACTAGGATTTCTCTGGCGATGGTTTGGTTATGGGAAGAGATTATATGTTCCTTAATGGAGCCCTGTTGTTTATGCATCGTTAAACGCCTAGAAAGAGATGTTGTTGTCTTGCCTATATACTGGGTTTTTTGGAGCTTACAGTCCCCAAGTGGGCATTTGAAGGCATAGACGACGTTAGTCTCTTTTAAAGCGTTCTGTTTCGTGTCTGGAGAGTTTCTCATGAGTAGGCTGGCCGTTTTTCTGGTTTTATAGTAAATCGTCAGTTGTATCCTCTGATTTTTGTCTGTAGGGATAACGTTTCTATTAACAATATCTTTCAGGACCCTTTCCTCTGTTTTATGAGCTGTGGAAAAGAAGTTCCTGTAAAATAGTCTAATAGGGGGTATAGGTGTTGTGTTAGTTGTCTCTTCGGAGGTTGCATGGCTTTTCACTTTCCTAAGATCACATCATAAGAAGGAAAGTATATATATATATATATATATATATATATATATATATATATATATATATATATATATATATATATATATATATATATATATACACATTTTTGTTCTAATTTGAAAATGAAATAACTAGAGCCAATTTTTTCTACAGTTGAAACAATGAACATCAATTGAAGGAAACATTACAATGGTCTAATATTGGCAGGGTGACAACGCCCAAGGACTGTGCTGACCTGTACCGCCAGGGAGAGAGGCTGGATGGCGTCTACTTCATCAAACCTGACAGGTAATAGTATATCATCCAAACAATACCAGGTTAACCATCCAGGTCGTGCCAAGTTAATTATCCAGGTTGTGCCAGGTTAACTATCCAGGTCGGGCCAGGTCAACCATCCAAGTTTAGTGAGATCAACCATGCAGGTCGACAATCCAGGTCATGTTAGGTCGACAGTACAGGCCGTGTCAGGTTGGCAGTACAGGCCGTGTCAGGTTGACAGTACAGGCCGTGTCAGGTTGACAGTACAGGCCGTGTCAGGTTGACAGTATTGGCCGTGTCAGGTTGACAGTACAGGCCGTGTCAGGTTGACAGTACTGGCCGTGTCAGGTTGACAGTACAGGCCGTGTCAGGTTGACAGTACAGGCCGTGTCATGTTGACAGTACAGGCCATGTCAGGTCGACAGTACAGGCCGTGTCAGGTTGACAGTACAGGCCGTGTCAGGTCGACAGTACAGGCCGTGTCAGGTTGACAGTACAGGCCGTGTCAGGTTGACAGTACAGGCCGTGTCATGTTGACAGTACAGGCCATGTCAGGTCGACAGTACAGGCCGTGTCAGGTTGACAGTACAGGCCGTGTCAGGTCGACAGTACAGGCCGTGTCAGGTTGACAGTACAGGCCGTGTCAGGTCGACAGTACAGGCCGTGTCAGGTTGACAGTACAGGCCGTGTCAGGTTGACAGTACAGGCCGTGTCAGGTTGACAGTACAGGCCGTGTCAGGTTGACAGTACAGGCCGTGTCAGGTCGACAGTACAGGCCGTGTCAGGTTGACAGTACAGGCCGTGTCAGGTTGACAGTACAGGCCGTGTCAGGTTGACAGTACAGGCCGTGTCAGGTCGACAGTACAGGCCGTGTCAGGTTGACAGTACAGGTCGTGTCAGGTCGACAGTACAGGTCGTGTCAGGTCGACAGTACAGGTCGTGTCAGGTCGACAGTACAGGCCATGTCAGGTTGACAGTACAGGTCGTGTCAGGTCGACAGTACAGGCCGTGTCAGGTCGACAGTACAGGCCATGTCAGGTTGACAGTACAGGTCGTGTCAGGTTGACAGTACAGGTCGTGTCAGGTCGACAGTACAGGCCATGTCAGGTTGACAGTAAAGGTCGAGCCAGGTCGACAGTACAGGCCGTGTCAGGTCGACAGTACAGGCCGTGTCAGGTTGACAGTAAAGGTCGAGCCAGGTCGACAGTTCAGGTCATGCCAGGTATACAATGCAGGTCATGCCAAGTCATCCATCCAGGCCATCCATCAAGGTCGCGCTAGGCCAACAATCAGTATCATGCCAGGTCAGTCATCAAGTTTGTGCCAGTTCAATCATTGAGGTCGTACCTGGTCATCCGTCAAGGTCGTGCTAGGCCAACAATCAGTGTCATGCCAGGTCAGTCAACAAGTTTGTGCCAGTTCAATCATTGAGGTCGTACCTGGTCATCCATCAAGGTCGTGCTAGGCCAACAATCAGTGTCATGCCAGGTCAGTCAACAAGTTTGCGCCAGTTCAATCATTGAGGTCGTACCTGGTCATCCGTCAAGGTCGTGCTAGGCCAACAATCAATATCATCCCAGCAAACATAAAACGTTGTTTGACGTTTTTATTTGGTCTCAGAAAGGTGACTCTGTAACTATTTATATTAAGACGTCTTTTTAACATCAAATATGTGTGTGTGTTTTTTGTGAATGTATTCACCTAGTTGTATTTGTGGGGGATGTGCTCTGCTCTTTCGGTTTGCCTCTCAACTCTCAATCAATCAACTGTTAATAACTACCAGCTATTTTTTTCCACGCACTCACGCACATACCCCCAGGAAGCAGCCTGTGACAGCTATCTAACTCCCAGGTACCTATGTACTGCTGGATAACAGGCGCCTCAGGGTGAAAGATAATTATCATTTTATTTCTGCCATCACCAGGGATCGAACCCGGACCCTTGGATTACGAGTACAGAGCGCTGTCCACTCAGCTATTAGGCCCTCTCCTGATGTGTGTGCGTGTACTTACATAATTGTACTTACCTAATTTTGCTTGTGGGGGTTGAGCTCTGGCTCTTTGGTCCCGCCTCTCAACCGTCAATCAACAGATGTACAGGTTCCTGAGCCTATTGGGCTCTATCATATCTACACTTGAAGCTGTGTATGGAGTCAGCCTCCACCACATCCCTTTCTAATGCATTCCATTTGTCTACTACTCTGACACTGAAAAATTCTTTCTAACGGCTCTATGGCTCATTTGGGCACTCAATTTCCACCTGTGTGCCCTAGTGCGTGTGCCCCTTGTGTTAAAAAGTCTGTCTTTATCTACCCTATCAATTCCTCTGAGAATCTTGTATGTGGTGATCATGTCCCCTCTAACTCTTCTGTCTCCCAGTGACATGATGTTAATTCCCGTAGTCTCTCCTCGTAGCTCATACCCCTCATTTCTGGTTCTAGTCTGGTGGCAAACCAATGAACCTTTTCCAGTTTAGTCTTATGTTTGACTAGATATGGACTCCATGCTGGAGCCGCATACTCCAGGATTGGTCTGACATATGTGGTATATAATGTTTTGAGAGATTCTTTACACAAGTTTCTAAAGGCCGTTCTCATGTTAGCCATCCTGGCATATGCCGCTCATGTTATCCTCCTGATATGAGCTTCAGGGGACATGTCTGGCGTGATATCAACCAATAGGTCTTTCTCTCTCTCTGACTCTTGCAGGATTTCATCTCCCAAACAATACCTTGTATCTGGTCTCCTGCTCCCTACACCTATCTTCATTACATAACATTTGCGTGGGTTTAACTCTAACAAGCATTTGTTCGACTATTCCTGCAGCTTGTCCAGGTCTTCCTGAAGCCTCAAGCTGTCCTCCTCTGTCTTAATCCTTCTCATAAGTTTGGCGTCGTCAGCAAACATTGAGAGGAATGAGTCTATACCCTCTGGGAGATCATTTTGAGCCCTACAGAACCCTGTAGGACTCCACTGGTGACTTCACGCCAATCTGAGGTCTCACCCCTCACTGTGACTCTCTGCTTCCTATTGCTTAGATTCTCCCTTATCCACTGGAGCGCCCTGCCAGTTACTCCTGCCTGTTTTTCCAGCTTATGCATCAGCCTTATATGGGGTACTGTGTCAAAGGCTTTCCGACAGTCCAAATAAATGTAGTCCGCAGATGTATGGATCTGTTTGTGTACTCACCAAATTGTACTCACCTATTTGTGCTTGTGGGGTTTGAGCTCTGGCTCTTTGGTCCCGCCTCTCAACCAGGGGACGTGTGTGTGTGTGTGTGTGAGTGTGTGTGTGTGTGTGTGTGTGTGTGTGTGTGTGTAGTCACGTAGTTGCATTCACCAAGTTGTCCTTTTGGGGGTTGAGCTCTGCTCTTTTGGCCCGCCTCTCAACTGTCACTAACTACTATTATTTTTTTAACACACATACACACACACACACACACACACACACACACTCAGGAAGTAGCCCATAACAGCTGTCTAACTCCCGGGCACTTATTTACTGCTAGGTAACATGGGTATAATTGTGAAAAAAACGAAATTACGTGTCCAGCGTGCTGTCCACTCAGCCACCAATGCCCTTCGATGTGTGTGTGTGTGTGTGTGTGTGTGTGTGTGTGTGTGTACTCACCTAGTTGTGTTTGCGGGGGTTGAGCTCTGGCTCTTTGGTCCCGCCTCTCAACCGTCAATCAACAGGTGTACAGATTCCTGAGCCTATTGGGCTCTATCATATCTACACTTGAAACTGTGTATGGAGTCAGCCTCCACCACATCACCCCCTAATGCATTCCATTTGTCATGGGAGACCAAATTTGCCGAAATCATGGGCAATTTCGAACTCTTCCAAGGCCTTGTGCGTGGTCCCCTTGTGTTAAATAGACTGTCTTTATCTACCCTATCAATTCCCTTCAGAATCTTGAATGTGGTGATCATGTCCCCCCTTACTCCTCTGTCTTCCACCGAAGTGAGGTTTAATTCCCGTAGTCTCTCCTCATAGCTCATACCTCTCAGCTCGGGTACTAGTCTGGTGGCAAACCTTTGAACCTTTTCCAGTTTAGTCTTATCCTTGACTAGATATGGACTCCATGCTGGGGCTGCATACTCCAGGATTGGCCTGACATATGTGGTATACAAAGTTCTGAATGATTCTTTACACAAGTTTCTGAATGCCGTTCGTATGTTGGCCAGCCTGGCATATGCCGCTGATGTTATCCGCTTGATATGTGCTGCAGGAGACAGGTCTGGCGTGATATCAACCCCCAAGTCTTTTTCCTTCTCTGACTCCTGAAGAATTTCCTCTCCCAGATGATACCTTGTATCTGGCCTCCTGCTCCCTACACCTATCTTCATTACATTACATTTGGTTGGGATAAACTCTAACTATCATTTGTTAGACCATTCCTTCAGCTTGTCTAGGTCTTCTTGAAGCCTCAAACAGTCCTCTTCTGTTTTAATCCTTCTCAAAATTTTAGCATCGTCCGCAAACATTGAGAGAAATGAATCGATACCCTCCGGGAGATCATTTACATGGAGTTGCGTGGTGACCGCCGGCCGGGTCGGACGTTCCTGAGTTCTCTCCGCACTGGCTAGTGTTTACGTTGGGTGATCGCTTGTTTGCCCTGCTAGTGGTGGTTTGCCACTGACGGGGTGACGTTTGCTTCGCCATGGGGACGTTTCGCCCTCCATTGCAGAGGACGCTGTCAGCTGGTCTGGCGTTTACGGTGCCGGTGGACCATCCATTGGTTGGTGTCGCCCTAGTAGACGTGCTGCATGTGCAGCTGTCTGACCTGGTGGGCATCCAGCTGCTTCAGGGCCACCGTGCTGTGGTCAAGTTCCGCCTCCAGGCTGCCTTTCAGGCGTTTCTCGAGCGGTGTGAGGGGCGTGTTTACCCTCTCCCTGATTCAGCTGGCTCAGTTAAGGTAGTGAATCTTAGTGTCACCTTGACGTCTGTGACGGTGCATGGTGCCCCCTTCGAATTTCAGGACAACTTTTTAACCTCCTGTTTCGAACGGTTTGGGACAGTGTTGAGTGTTCGTTGGAACAAGGTCGTTGCCGGGCACTGTGTTGGTATGCTTGACGGCTCCCGCACCCTGACGATGTCGCTGAAGGGTAGTATACCGTCGTCAATGTCCGTGTTGGGATACACGCTCCGCTGCCAGTACCGGGGTTAACCGCGCACCTGTTATCGGTGTGGTCACGAGGGTCATCTGGCTGCTGCGTGCGACGTGAGAGCGACTGGTCGTGTGCATGTTCTTCGTGCGGAGGATTTTCCGCCCCTGTTGCGTTCGGGCGGTGTAGGTGCTGTGCCTGAGGCGCCTGCCTGCCTGTCTGCTGCTCCGCCTGTTGAGGAGAGCTCCCCGGCCTGTGCGACACGTCTAGTGCCAGCTGTGGCCCCTGGGGTTGTTCCGCCAGTGTGTGAGGGTGTCGGGCTGTCGCCTGAGCTGTGTGTAGTGAAAGGTGTCCCGGTGGAAGTTCATGTTCCGCCCCTGCCTGTGGATGTGTTACCAGCTCCCGGGGACGCGGGTTCTGCCGTTTTGGAGGGGGTGCTTCGTGGTGAGGTGCCTGCCGTGCCTGAGTGTGTTGCCTCCTGTAGTTCTGCTCTTCCCATTCCTTTGCAGAAGCGTGCGCGTCAGTGTTCTGAGGCTGTTTCCGTGGATGATGTAGACAGTGTGGGTGATGTGGCCTCTGTGGACTCTTCGGACGGTGCGGGTGTGGCCTGTGTGGATATGACGGTGGAGGCTGTGCCTGCGGCGGGGCCTGCTGGGCGTGGTGTGGTGCGGCCTGTCTCGAAGCGTTCGCGGCGGGCTCGGAGTGTCTTCCCCCTTCGTGGTGTGCCTTGGGAGGAGGTGGGGGAGTATGGTGCTCAGCTGGCGTCCCCCGCCGAGGATGATGGTGCTGTGAGGGGCTCCGACGTTGCTCCCTGTGCTCCCCCTCCTGCGTCTCCTGCTGTTGGGTCCCCGCAGTGGGGGGTTGTCCCTGATGGTCGGGACCTCGTCATGAAGTTGCGGAAAGATGTGCGCCAGGGAGCTTTGGCTCCTGTGCCCTGTGGTGGGGTCGCTGCCGCGCCTGCAGTTCCCCCTCCTTCCTTGCCCCGGTCTGGGGGTTGCCTAGTCCCGTCTGCTGGGGTCGTGCCCTGTGAGGGTCCGGAGTTGGGCCCTTATCGGAATGCCCGGGTGCTTCCGATCCCGTGGTGCTCGTCAACCATCTGGGTGTCGTCAAAGAAGGAGTTTGTTTATAGGGTGCCGGATAGGATATCTCAGCCGAGGGTACAGCCTGATGGCCGGCTATCCGCCGACCTGTGGGTGGTTTGGGAAGCGTACCGCTTGCGCTTTCCGTACCGTAAGTTTCCGGAGAAATATTTGTTCCCGTCTTGCGCACACCGCTACGCCGTGCCTGGATCAGCTGCCACCGTGACCATGACGCCCCACCCCCCGGTGCGGGGAGTCTCCCTCTGACGTTCGCCTCTGTTTTCGTTGCCACTCCTCTCTCTACGGCCCATCACGTCTACCTCTTTTGACTTTCTTCTCCTCTTTACCATCAACGCGTCTCCTTACATCTGTCCTGGTGCAGTCATCGGGATGGTTACCCCTTCATGCAAACTGCACCTATTCTCAAGAAGAAGAAGATCATTTACATATATCAGAAACAAGATAGGACCGAGTACAGAGCCCTGTGGGACTCCACTGGTGACTTCACGTCAATCGGAGGTCTCACCCCCTCACCGTAACTCTCTGCTACCTATTGCTTAGGTACTCCCTTATCCACTGGAGCACCTTACCAGCTACACCTACCTGTCTCTCCAGCTTATGTGCCAGCCTCTTATGCGGTACTGTGTCAAAGGCTTTCCGACAATCCAAGAAAATGCAGTTCGCCCAGCCCTCTCTTCCTTGCTTAATGTTTGTTACCTGATCGTAGAATTCCATCAAGCCTGTAAGGCAAGATTTACCCTCCCTGAACCCATGTTGGTGATTTGTCACGAAGTCCCTTCTCTCCAGATGTGTTACCAGGTTTTTTCTCACGATCTTCTCCATCACCTTGCATGGTATACAAGTCAAGGACACTGGCCTTTAGTTCAGTGCCTCTTGCCTGTCGCCCTTTTTGTATATTGGGACCACATTTGCCATCTTCCATATTTCTTGTAGGTCTCCCGTCTCCAGTGACTTACTATACACTATGGAGAGTGGCAAGCAAAGTGCCTCTGCACACTCTTTCAGCATCCATGGTGAGATCCCATCTGGACCAACAGCCTTTCTAACATCCAGATCCAGCAGGTGTCTCTTGACCTCCTCTCTCGTAATTTCGAACTCTTCCAAGGCCGCCTGGTTTACCTCCCTTTCTCCTAGCACAGTGACCTCACCTTGTTCTATTGTGAAGACCTCCTGGAACCTCTTGTTGAGTTCTTCACACACCTCTCTGTCATTCTCTGTATACCTGTCCTCGCCTGTTCTAAGTTTCAATACCTGTTCTTTCACTGTTGTTTTCCTTCTGATGTGACTGTGGAGTAGCTTTGGTTCGGTCTTGGCTTTGTTTGCTATATCATTTTCAAAACTTTTCTCTGCTTCTCTTCTCACCCTGACGTACTCATTCCTAGTTTTCTGGTATCTCTCTCTCTGCTTTCTGGTGTTCTGTTATTCCGGAAGTTCCTCTTCGCCATTTTGTTCAGTTTCTTCGCTTCCATACATGCCCTATTATACCATTGATTCTTCTGTTGCTTCTCGGATTTTTCCTTTTGGGACGGGATGAACCTGTTTACTGCCTCCTGACACTTTTGGGTAACATAGTCCATCATACCCTGTACAGACTTATCTCTGAGGTCTGTGTTCCAAGGTATTTCACTTAGGAAACTTCTCATCTGTTCATAATTCCCCTTTCAGTATGCCAGCCTTTTGATTCCTAGTTCTTTTTGGGGGGAGATAAGTCCTAGCTCTACCAGGTACTCAAAGTTCAATACACTGTGGTCACTCATTCCCAAGGGCGCTTCCATCTTAACTTCCCTTATATCCCACTCATTTATGGTAAATATCAAATCAAGCATTGCTGGTTCATCTTCTCTCATTCTTGTTGGTTCTTTGATGTGCTTGCTTAGAAAGTTTCTTGTTGCCACGTCCAGCAGCTTAGCTCTCCATGTTTCTAGTCCTCCATGCGGGTCTCTGTTCTTCCAATCTATCTTTCCATGGTTGAAGTCTCCCATAATAAGTAGTCCAGATCCATTCCTGCTAGCAACAGAAGCTGCTCTTTCTATTATGTTAATAGTGGCCATGTTGTGGCCATCATATTCCTGTCTAGGTCTTCTGTCATTTGGTTTTGGATTATATATGACTACGACTATAATTTTTTTCCCTCCATTTGTTATGGTACCTGCTATGTAGTCACTGAAACCTTCACAGCCCTGAATATCCATCTCTTCAAAATCCCAGCCTTTTCTTACAGGCAGAGCTACACCACCCCCACCTCTTCCTTCCCTCTCTTTCCTCATAACATAATAGTCCTGTGGGAACACTGCGTTTGTTATCGTTTTCGTGAGCTTTGTTTCTGTGAGGGCTATTATGTCTGGGTTTTCCTCTAGTACCCGTTCTCCAAGCTCATTTGCTATATTTGTAATTCCATCTATGTTAATGTACATTGCTTTGTGGCTCACTTTCTTCTGTCCCTTCTCAAATCGCCTCCTTGGTGAGTGTTCTGCTGGTGGGGGAGGCTGTTCCATGGGTGTGAGGACCTGTGAGGTGGATAACAGGGTCTCAGAGGATACTGGGATGAGGGGCGGGGATCTATTGAAGGGGGAGGGCCAGGGAGGGTATGGGGTGAAAGGTGAGGGAGGACGGGAAGGAAAGGGGAGGAGGGAGGACTCGGGAGGAGTAGGAGGGTGGGGATAGGGTGTGGGGGGAGGGAGATTTGGCTGATCATTTGAGTGGGGGCAGGGAGGGTTTGGGGTAGGGGGGTTTTCTATGCAGAGGAGGGTGGCGGGGTTGTCCTCCCTTCTGGTATTACTGGGTAGCTGGTTGTGGGTTCCCCCCTCGCCTCTGGGGGTGTTGTGTTGGGAGCTGTGACTTCCTGGTTTTCCCCTCTCGCCCTGCGCCTCTTCCTTGCTTCTGCCGCCACGGCTCTCTCCTCCCTTGTCATGTCTCTCTGGAGGAATACATTTTTTAATTTTCCCACGTTTTTTAGGGAGCTCTTCCTTGATAGGATCTTCTCCTTTGTGCTCTCATTTGCAAACACTATCTTTATCATTCGGTCTCGGTCTTTGTTGTACCAACCTAGCCTGAAGACCTTCTCAATGCTTTGCTCAGCCCCTTCCATGTCTAGTGCCTTTAGTACTTCATTCACTGCTGCTTTGTCCTATTCATTCCACTCTGTCCTATTAGAGACTTCCTGCTCTTTAATACCCACAGCAACCACTGATCTGTTCCTTTCCAGCAGTTGGCTAGTGGAGCGTGCCGCCTCCTGTGAGGTGGCTGCTTTCATGGCCACCTCCATCACTGCAGTCAATACTTCAGTATTTTTTTTTAGTATTTCCGCAAATGTTGCTTTTATTGTGGCATTCTCATCCAAAAAACTATAACCACCTTCTCCCTGGATGGTTTTCTGAGTCTCAGCCTCGATACCATTCTCTTTGAGGGCTCTAATCTCCCTCTTTGCTGCTGTCAGCTCTCTTTTCAGGTTGCTTATTTCGTTCTTCATTTCCTGCATCATTTCTTGCATCTCACTCTTGATGTCCTCCAGAAACTGGGCGAACATTTCCTTCATTTCGTCACCTTGGCTCTTCCCTGTTCCCCTGGTACCTCTGGCTGCCATGCTTGCCCCTGTTCCTATAGTTGTGCCGTAATAGGATTTGTCAGGAAGGCAGAGCGGGATGGGGGAGGGAGAGAGAGAGAGGAAGAGAGAGAGAAAGAGAGAGAGAGAAAGGGAGTGATAAAGGGAGAGATAAATGGGTGGGTGGGGGCGATCCGACCCTTCCACTGAAGTGAGAAGAAAGTAGAATAGGAGGAGATGGGGAGAGAGGCGGGAGGGAGAGAGAGAGGGAGAGAGAGGAGAGGGAGAGAGATGGAGAGGGAGAGAGGGGGGGAGGTGTGTGTGTGTGTGTGTATGTGTGTGTGTGTGTGTATGTGTGTGTGTGTGTGTGTGTGTGTGTGTGTGTGTGTGTGTGTATGTGTGTGTGTGTGTGTGTGTGTGTGTATGTGTGTGTGTGTGTGTATGTGTGTGTGTGTGTGTGTGTGTGTGTGTGTGTGTGTATGTGTGTGTGTGTGTGTGTGTGTGTGTGTGTGTGTGTGTGTGTGTGTGTGTGTGTGTGTGTGTGTGTGTATGTGTGTGTGTGTGTGTGTGTGTGTATGTGTGTGTGTGTGTGTGTGTGTGTGTGTGGGCAGAGAGGGAGGGGGAAGGAAAGAGAGGGAGGGAGAGAGAGAGAGAGAGAGAGAGAGAGAGAGAGAGAGAGAGAGAGAGAGAGAGAGAGAGAGAGAGAGAGAGAGAGAGAGAGAGAGAGAGAGAGAGAGAGAGAGAGAGAGAGAAGGGGGGGTGGAGAGAGGCAGAGAGAGTGGGAGAGAGAGAGAGAGTGGGAGAGAGAGAGAGAGTGGGAGAGAGAGAGAGAGTGGGAGAGAGAGAGAGTGGGAGAGAGGGAGTGGGAGAGGGAGAGAGGGTCCCTGTGTGTGTGTGTACTCACCTAATTGTCCTTGTGGGGGTTGAGCTTTGGCTCTTTGGGCCCATCTCTCAACTGTCAATCAACTGGTGTACAGATTCCTGAGCCTATTGGGCTCAATTATATCTACATTTAAAACTGTGTATGGAGTCAGCCTCCACCACATCTCTGCCTAATGCATTCCACCTGTTAACTACTCTGACACTGAAAATGTTCTTTCTAACGTCCCTGTGGCTCATTTGGGTACTCAGTTTCCACCTATGTCCCCTTGTTCGCGTACCGCCAATGTTGAATAGTTTATCCTTGTCTACCCTGTCAATTCTCCTGAGGATCTTGTAGGTAGTGATCATATCTCCCCCTCACTCTTCTGTCTTCTAGTGTCGTAAGGTGTATTTCCCGCAGTCTTTCCTCGTAACTCATGCCTCTTAGTTCTGGGACCAGTCTAGTGGCATACCTCTGAAATTTTTCCAGCTTCGTCTTGTGCTTGACAAGGTGCGGACTCCATGCTGGGGCCGCATACTCCAGGATTGGTCTTACGTATGTGGTGTACAAGATTCTAAACGATTCCTTACACAGGTTCCTGAAGGCTGTTCTAATGTTAGCCAGCCTTGCTTATGCCGCAGACGTAATTCTTTTGATGTGGGCTTCAGGAGACAGGTTTGGTGTGATATAAATTCCTAGATCTTTCTCTCTTTCCGTTTCATTAAGTACTTCATCTGCTATTCTGTATCTTGTGTCTGGCCTCCTGTTTCCACCGCCTAGTTTCATTACTTTGCATTTACTCGGGTTAAACTTTAACAGCCATTTGTTGGACCATTCATTCAGTTTGTCTAGGTCATCCTGTAGCCTTCTACTATCATCCTCTGTTTCAATCCTCCTCATAATTTTTGCATCATCAGCAAACATTGAGAGAAACGATTCTATACCCTCTGGGAGATCATTTACATATATCAGAAACAGTATTGGTCCAAGGACTGACCCCTACGGGACTCCACTTGTGACGTCACGCCAATCCGAGACCTCACCCCTCACAGTGACTCTTTGTCTTCTGTTACTTACGTACTCCCGTGTCCAACGGAGTACCTTCCCTTTCACTCCAGCCTGCATCTCCAGCTTTCTCACTAGCCTCTTATGTGGTACTGTATCAAAGGCTTTTTGACAATCCAAAAATATGCAGTCTGCCCAGCCTTCTCTTTCTTGCCTGATTTTTGTTGCCTGGTCCTAGAACTCAATTAGCCCTATGAGGCAGGACTTGCCATCCCTGAACCCATGTTGATGCTGTGTTACAAAGTTCTTTCGTCCAGATGTTCCACTAGCTTTCTTCGCACAATCTTCTCCATCAGCTTGCATGGTATGCAGGTTAGGGACACTGGTCTGTAATTCAGTGCCTCCTGTCTATCCCCTTTCTTGTATATCGGGACTACGTTAGCTGCTTTCCAAATTTCTGGCAGTTCCCCTGTTGCCAGTGATTTGTTATACACCATGGAGAGCGGGAGGCACAGTTCTTCTGCTCCTTCCTTTAGTATCCAAGGGGAGATTCCATCTGGACCTATAGCCTTTGTCACATCCAATTCTAGTAAACACTTCCTTACTTCCCCGCTGGTAATCTCAAACTCTTCCAGTGGTTCCTGGTTAGCTATTCCCTCTCTTATCTCTGGGATTTCTCCTTGCTCCAAGGTGAAGACCTCCTGGAATTTCTTATTCAGTTCCTCACACACTTCCTTGTCGTTTGTAGTGAATCCTTCTGCCCCTAACCTTAATTTCATAACCTGCTCCTTTACTGTTGTTTTTCTCCTGATGTGGCTATGCAGCAATTTAGGCTGAGTCTTTGCCTTGCTTGCGATGTCATTTTCGTATTGTCTTTCTGCCTCTCTTCTCATCCTAACATATTCATTCCTGGCATTCTGGTATCTTTCTCTGCTCTCCAGTGTCCTGTTATTCCTATAGTTTCTCCATGCCCTTTTACTTTGCTGCTTAGCTAGCCTACATCTCTGATTAAACCATGGGTTTCTCATCTTCATTTCACTGTTTTCCTTTTGGACTGGGACAAACTTGTTTGCTGCATCCTTGCATTTTTGCGTGATGTATTCCATCGTATCTTGGGCCGTCTTTTCCCTGAGCTCTGTTTCCCATGCTATATCTGCTAGGCATTTTCTTATCTCCTCATAGTTTCCCTATGTTTCCCTATTTCCCATAGTTGTGTGTGTGTGTGTGTGTGTGTGTGTGTGTGTGTGTGTGTGTGTGTGTGTGTGTGTGTGTGTGTGTGTGTGTGTGTGTGTGTGTGTGTGTGTGTGTGAGTGTGTGTGTGTGTGTGTGTGTGTGTGTGTGTGTGTGTGTGTGTGTGTGTGTGTGTGTGTGTGTGTGCGTGTGTGTGTGTGTATGTACTAATCTAGTTGTACTCACCTAGTTGTGCTTTTCGGGGTTGAGCTCTAGCTCTTTGGTCCCGCCTCTTAATTGTTAATCAACTGGTGTACAGATTCCTGAACCTACTGGGCTCCAACATATCTACATTTGAAACTGTGTATGGAGTCAGCCTTCACCACATCACTACTTAATGCATTCCGTTTGTTAACTACTCTGACACTGAAAAAAAAAATTCTAATGTCTCTGTGTCTCATTTGGGTTCTAAGTTTCCACCTGTGTCCCCTTGTTCGTGTTCCACCCGTGCTAATGATCTGTCTTTGTCTACCCTGTCAATTCCCCTGAGAATTTTGTAGGTGGTTATCATGTCTCCCCTTACTCTTCTGTTTTACTGGGATGTGACGTTCAGCTCCTTTAGCCATTCCTCGTAGCTCATACCTCTCAGTTCCGGGACGAGTCTGGTGGCATACCTCTGAATCTTCTCTCACCTTCTCTTATGTTTAACTATGAATGGATTCCAGTCTGGAGCTGTAAATTCCAGGAATGGTCTGTTATAAGTAGTATACAGGCCCTGAACGTTTCCTTACACAAGTTTCTAAAGGCAGGTCTTATTTTGGCCAACTTAGCATATGCCACTGATGATATCCTTTGGTGTGGGCCTCTGGGGACAGGTTCTGCGTGATATTAACTTCCAGATCTTTCTCTCTATTTGACTCATGCAGTATTTCACCTCCCAGATGGTACCTTGTGTTCAGCCTTCTGCTCCCTTCGCTTAATTTCATTACTTTACACTTTCCTGAGTTGAACTTTTGTAGCCATTTTCTAGACCGTTCCTTCAGTTTTTACCAGGTCGTCCTGTAGTCTCTGTCTATCTTCATCTATCTATCATCTATCTCTGTCTATCTCTGATTCTTCTCATAGTTTTTCTGTCATCAGCAAACACTGAGAGGAATGAATCTATACCCTCTGGAAGATCGTTTACATAAATTAGAGACAGGATGAGTCCAAGTACAGAGTCCTGTTGGACTCCGCTGGTGACATCTTCCCACTCTGATGTCTCCCACCTCACAGTTACTCGCTGTTTCCTGTTGCTTAGATACTCTCTAGTCCACTGGAGCACTTACACTTTTACTCCAGCCTGTTGCTCCAACTTTTCTATCAGCCTTTTATGGGGTATTGTGTCAAAGGCTTCCTGACAGTTTTAGAAAATGCAGTCTGTCCACCCTTCTCTTTCTTGCCTAATTTTTATTGCTTGGTCATAGAATTCTATTAAACCCGTGAGGCACGATTTACCATCTCTGAACCCCTGCTGGTGGTGTGTTACAAAGCTATTTACCTACAAATACTCTTCGAGCCTTTTCCTCACGATCTTCTACATCACCTTGCATGGTATACAAGTTAGGGAAACTGGCCTGTAGTTCAGTGCCTCTTGCCAATGTGTGTATATGTGTTTGTGTGTGATAAAGGTCCTATGTAACCTATAGAGGATAACCAATGCCCAAGAACCTATAGGTAGGCATTGTTGTATGTGTTGTGTGTGGGGAAGTTGGTGCCCGGGGCCTGGAGTGTAGTACGATACTGCCAGACCTGTGGTCAACGGTTGGTAGGGGAGGCGGTGCCGGCAGTCACAGTCACTCTGGCTGCCATAGTCCTCACAGGATCGTCTCCCCAGTCTGCCCATGGAATACCACTGATAACCATCTCTCTCTCTCTCTCTCTCTCTCTCTCTCTCTCTCTCTCTCTCTCTCTCTCTCTCTCTCTCTCTCTCTCTCTCTCTCTCTCTCTCTCTCTCTCTCTCTCTCTCTCTCTCTCTCTCTCTCTCTCTCTCTCTCTCTCTCGCTCTCTCTCTCTCTCTCTCTCTCTCTCTCTCGCTCTCTCTCTCTCTCTCTCTCTCTCTCTCTCTCTCTCTCTCTCTCTCTCTCTCTCTCTCTCTCTCTCTCTCTCTCTCTCTCTCTCTCTCTCTCTCTCTCTCTCTCTCTCTCGCTCTCTCTCTCTCTCTCTCTCTCTCTCTCTCTCTCTCTCTCTCTCTCTCTCTCTCTCTCTCTTGCTCTCTCTCTCTCTCTCTCTGTCTCTCTCTCTCTCTCTTCTCTCTCTCTCTCTCTCTCTCTCTCTCTCTCTCTTGCTCTCTCTCTCTCTCTCTGTCTCTCTCTCTCTCTCTTCTCTCTCTCTCTCTCTCTCTCTCTCTCTCTCTCTCTCTCTCTCTCTCTCTCTCTCTCTCTCTCTCTCTCTCTCTCTCTTTCTCTCTCTCTCTGTCTCTCTCTCTCTCTCTTCTCTCTCTCTCTCCTCTCTCTCACTGTCTCTTTTCTCCTATCTCTGTCGCTATCTTTCTAAATGCAATGAAGATTATTATACCTAATAAATCCAATAATTAATAATTAGAATTATTAGTTATTTGGATTTATTGGTACAAACCCCAAGTGTACCTTGGGCTGTCAGTCCAGTGTCAAATCTGTAGGAGTAGCAACACTTTGGCAACAAGCAGAGAAGGCAGGTGGGAAAGGAATTCCTGGAACTTTTTGTCTGGCAGGCAAGACTCAGGGTAAGTCATTGTTATAAGGTAAGTCTGGGTCTTCCTTCACTCCTCCATGGGTCTAGGCCGGAATTGCTAATTACATTTTCCCCGTGGTTGACTGAAGGGCTCCCAGGGTGAATCAGTGGTGCCCACAGTGGTGGGAGCGAAGACCTGCGGTGGTGGGTATTACTGGTCCTCTTCTGTGGGGCAAAGTTGAATCTGTGGAGTCACGTGATTGGAGAGACTGAGCACTGTCTCCTGAACCCTGTAGCAGCCCCATGCTAGCATAGCCCCAGCCCCCCCCCCCCCCACCCCCTGTGACAAGAATTGGCAACCTTGCCAGGATACATTCGTCAAAATACAGTGTTGCTAGGATACGTTCATCGAGGTACAGTGTTGCCAGCATACGTTGGTCGGGCTACAGTGTTGCCCAGAGTTCAGGACAATGTTGCCAAAATTCGCGGACAGTGTTGCCAGGGTACGAATACAGTGTTGCCAGTGAATTTGGTGATAGCATTACCCAACCCGCTAAGGGAGTGAAACATTGAAATTAGCACCCACTAATTTGTCTGTGCTGTCGTGTATGCTCGATAATATAGAGATGGAAGAGAATACTGTAAACAAATTTATTGGGATGGGGGATGAGAAAATTTGGAGGAGTGTACCAAAGCTCAGCTCCAACAAGTGGCAAACAACTTTGGGATCAGAGTGAGGACGACTAAGGTAGCGGAACATAGGATAGAGATCATGGCACAGTACATAGCTCGAGAGGAGACGATGGGAGTAGAACCATGCCAAGAGGAGCCATCCCAAAGTGGGCCGTCCCCAGTAGAGTCGTCCCAAGCACCTACCAGTGTGGCTAGAACTCGCAGTGAACGTGGAAGCAGTGGGGGGAACCAATAGTAGCTGGAAGAGCGTGCAGCTGGAGATAATACGAATGCAATTAGAGGCCTAACTGCGTCGAGAGGAGAGAGAAGCACAGCTGCATCATGAGGAGCAAGAACGAGCGGCGCAGCTGAAACGAGAAGACAGGGAAGCCCAGCTACAAATGCGACGAGCCGAGATAAAGGCAAACGGGGAGGTCGAGCTGAGGTACGTTGAACGTGGGCTAGTCTCGATACCTGCACGTCGGGATGACCTCAAGGCCCGGGAGCGCGATCTACCTACCTTTGATCCTCTGGAGGCCGAGGCTTTCTTCGACCATTTTGACAGGATAGCAACATTGAAGGAATGACCGGAAGAGGGTTGGGCTGCGTTAGTACAGAGTAGATTGACTGGTGAGGCCAGAGAGACATATAACATGTTGGACATCGAGGAGTGTGCCATATACGACACAATCAAGAAAGCGGTGCTCCACTCGTATAGACTAACCCCGGAGGTTTACAGGAAACGCTTCCGTGACTGCACGAGGGCATTAGGAAGGTCATATGCTGAGACTGCTCGTGACATGGAGCGCAAGTTTCTACGATGGCTGAAGGCCGAAGAGGTAGAGACGATGGAGAAGCTGAAACAGTTGATTGTGATGGAAAAATTCATGTCCATGCTCCATTCCGGAACTCAAGGTCAGAGTGAAGGAGGCAGGAATAAAGGACCTTAAAGGTACAGCGAACCAAGCTGGAGGAAACACTGCTTCTTAGAAGGAAGGGACCGCCCAGACAATCGCCTTACACCATGTCTGGAGGGAACTTTAAGAGTTCAGGAGCAAGGACGGGCTGGAACTCTCCCAAGGGTAGTTTGCTCAGTGAAGAATATCGGTTCAAGAGCTCGAGGGACGCGGGAAGGAAGCCTCAAGCTGTGAGCAGTGGACCTAGCTCGGGAGTAGGAGCTGCTGCCCGGGAACCGACGACGGGGAGTCCAAGTAGGACTCAGGGAACGTCTACTATTGGCATCACCAGAGTGACTGGTGAGTGGTCGCCTAGGAGAGGCGGCCGATGCTACAACTGTGGTGTAAGAGGTCATTTTGCCCGTGAGTGTGACGAGCACCAGAGGAATATGGGACTGATGTTAGAAGAGGAGAGAGTATTTGTTCATACCCTATATTATAGTGGACCCAATGTGAATAGTTGGAAATGAAGATGGGCGAACACCCCTTCGTTTTCGGGGCCACCGGGAAGTTTGGGAAGTCAGACCCAGTGGAGGTTGCAGTTCTTCGTGATACGGGTGCTGACATAAGCATGGTAGCCAGGAGTATTCTTCCCAACGATTTTATGGAATCATCTGTGGGAGTGGTGAGAATACGGAGTGTGGCAGAGGAGTACAGGTTACCACTTCACGAGGTACAGCTGATTGCCGACTATGGAGTTGAGAAGGCTATCGTAGCTGTTGCCCCTAAGTTACCCTTAGAGCACATGCAGATGGTGCTGGGTAACAACCTCGGTGTAGGTAGGATACAACCTGATTGGGCCAGGAGTGTCTATGTGTCAGGCAGTGGTACAACAATGCCAGGTGAGGTGCTGGTGAGGTAGTGGTACGGAAGGCGACATCTTCATTCCTCCATGAAATTCTTTTCCCTGTAAACGTCTTCTTTGGTTCGTGGTTGGGCTTATCCACCTCACTGTGACTCACCTCGCCACAGTGGTTCTTCTTGTCCGTGCCACTATTAATCCAGTTGGCATAGGGTGCGTGGCTGAACACATGGAAGGTTCAGAAGGACCAGACACATGTGGGAGGTTCAGGAGGACCAGACACATGTGGGAGGTTCAGAAGGACCAGACACATGTGGGAGGTTCAGGAGGACCAGACACATGTGGGAGGTTCAGAAGGACCAGACACATGTGGGTAGTTCAGAAGGACCAGACACATGTGGGAGGTTCAGAAGGACCAGACACATGTGGGAGGTTCAGAAGGACCAGACACATGTGGGAGGTTCAGAAGGACCAGACACATGTGGGAGGTTCAGAAGGACCAGACACATGTGGGAGGTTCAGAAGGACCAGACACATGTGGGAGGTTCAGAAGGACCAGACACATGTGGGAGGTTCAGAAGGACCAGACACATGTGGGAGGTTCAGAAGGACCAGACACATGTGGGAGGTTCAGAAGGACCAGACACATGTGGGAGGTTCAGAAGGACCAGACACATGTGGGAGGTTCAGAAGGACCAGACACATGTGGGAAGGATCAGACACATGTGGGAGGTTCAGAAGGACCAGACACATGTGGGAAGGATCAGACACATGTGGAAGGACCAGACACAAGTGGGAAGGACCAGACACATGTGAGAAGGACCAGACACATGTGGGAAGGACCAGACACATGTGAGAAGGACCAGACACATGTGGGACATTGTGTAGCTCCCGCATACACTATCCTAATTTACCAAGTTCATAAAATAGAGCAAGCTATAGGTCAGTTACAATGAACAACACATCTAAGTTTCAACAGGTGAGAGACAAAGGACTTGAGAACTTTCACAGTGGTGCTAATCCTTGTAACAATACTCAATACTTAAATAAAATGTGAATAGTAAATCAAACATGAATCAATTATGCATAGATTAGCAAATAATAAATGATTTAGGCCTTTGCTGGATTTAGTTACATCAGTCGTATCCTAAACTCATGAGGTGACAAGATGTATTTTAGCTAAAGGCGTAGTGTATTCTGCTTTCGCAGTACCCAAGGAGATACCTAAATTTGAACTAATTCTGTAAATTCGTATCCAGTGCAGCAGGACACTTGCTCGTTAAGGGGGCAAACACTGTTTTTCTCAAACTAATTTTGATAGATCAAAGTGACTAAATGGCCTCAGTCACAATATAAGTAGATAGATGTCTTAATTGACTGAAATAATTAATAAAATAAGATTGATACTTAAAAAATGATTTATATTTAATCTCATCAAATTCTTACTAAACGTAAATCAAAAAGATACGAAATTTAACGTATATGAGTGTGTGGTTAAGCCCGCATAAATAACCAGTGTTCTTTGTATGAGGAAAATGGTAATGACATAAAACCGATTGATCACTATACAACCAATCAATAAATAAAAACAGTTATAACCGTTCTGATAAAATGTAAAGGAACCCGAGTACACAAAGTCTAATTATGCCAGGTTCATTTAACTCTTCTCTTGAGCTGGGAAAGTTGTTTCATTTGATGAACCCATAGCGAGCTTGGCGTCTGCCGGCGTTCTTGTAATTCTTCTTAATTAACCAATGGCTCTGTTACAGTCTCTCTACTCAAAGTTTATGCACCTAATTGTTCACTAAACATTCGTCTGTTTGTTGAAGACCGTCAGCATCTCACAAACGCTCATGATAGCAAACAAAGTGGAACTGTTGGTCAGAGCCTCGAAGTGCGCATTCCTGGGGAACAAACCAAATGTGAAGATTGACGTCCCTCCACCCCGGAGTTGACGTCCCTCCACCCCGGAGTTGACGTCCCTCCACCCCGGAGTTGACGTCCCTCCACCCCGGAGTTGACGTCCCTCCACCCCAGAGTTGACGTCCCTCCACCTTGGAGTTGACGTCCCTCCACCCCGGAGTAGACGTCCCTCCACCCCGGAGTTGACGTCCCTTCACCCCGAAGTTAACGTCCCCTCCGCCCCAGAGTTGACCTCCCTCCACCCCGGAGTTGATGTCCCTCCACCCCGGAGTAGACGTCCCTCCACCCCGGAGTTGACGTCCCTTCACCCCGGAGTTGATGTCCCTCCACCCCGGAGTAGACGTCCCTCCACCCCACAGTTGACGTCCCCTCCACCCCAGAATTAACGTCCCCTCCTCCCCGGAGTTGACGTCCCCTCCTCCCCGGAGTTGACGTCTCTCCATCCCAGAGTTGACATCCCTCCACCCCGGAGTTGACGTCTCTCCACCCCGGAGTTGACGTCACCTCCTCCTCGGAGTTGACGTCTATCCTCCCCTGAGTTGACGTCCCCTCTTTCCCGGAGTTGACGTCTCTCCACCCCGGAGTTGAAGTCCCTCCACCCCGGAGTAGACGCCCCTACTCCCCAGTGTTGACGTCCCTCCGCCCCGGAGTTGACGTCCCTCCGCCCCGGAGTTGACGTCCCTCCACCCCGGAGCTGACGTCCCTCCACCCTGGAGTAGACGTCCCTCCACACCCTGAGTTGACCTCCCTACACCCCGGAGTTGATGTCCCTCCACCCCGGAGTTGACCTCCTCCACCCCGGAGTTGACGTCCCTCCACCCTGGAGTTGACGTCCCTCCACCCCGAAGTAGACGTCCCTCCACCCCGGAGTTGACCTCCCTTCATCCCGAAGTTGACGTCTCCTCCACCCCGGAGTTGACCACCCTCCACCCCGGAGTTGACGTCCTCCACCCCGGAGTTGACGTCCCTCCACCCCACAGTTGACGTCCCTCCACCCCAGAATTGACGTCCCCTCCTCCCCGCAGTTGACGTCTCTCCACCCCGGAGTTGACGTCCCCTCCTCCCCGGAGTTGATGTCTCTCCACCCCGGAGTTGACGTCCCTTCACCCCGGAGTAGACGTCCCTCTACCCCGGAGTTGACGTCCCTCCACCCCACAGTTGACGTCCCCTCCACCCCAGAATTGACGTCCCCTCCTCCCCGGAGTTGACGTCTCTTCACCCCGGAGTTGACGTCCCTTCACTCCGGAGTTGACGTCTCTCCACCCCGGAGTTGACGTCCCCTCCTCCTCGGAGTTGACGTCTATCCTCCCGTGAGTTGACGTCCCCTCCTCCCCGGAGTTGACGTCTCTCCACCCCAGAGTTGACGTCCCTCCACCCCGGAGTTGACGTCCCTCCACCCCGGAGTTGACGTTCCTCCACCCAGGAGTTGACGTCTCTAAACCCCAGAGTTGACGTCACCTCCACCCCGGAGATGACGTCCCCTCCTCCCCGGAGTTGACGTTCCTCCACCCCGGAGTTGACGTCTCTCCACCCCTGAGTTGACGTCCCCTCCTCCCCCGGAGTTGACGTCCCCTCCTCCCCACAGTTGACGTCCCTTCCACCCCAGAATTGACGTCCCCTCCTCCCCGGAGTTGACGTCCCCTCCTCCTCGGAGTTGACGTCTATCCTCCCCTGAGTTGACGTCCCCTCCTCCCCTAAGTTGACGGCTCTCCACCCCAGATTTGACGTCCTTCCACCCCGGAGTTGACATCCCTCCACCCTGGAGTAGACGTCCCTCCACCCCGGAGTAGACGTTCCTCCTCCCCAGAGTTGACGTCTCTCCACCCCTGAGTTGACGTCCCCTCCTTCCTGGAGTTGACTTCCTCTCCTCCCCGGAGTTAACGTCTCTCCACCCCGGAGTTGACGTCTCTCCACCCGGAGTTGACGTCTCCCCACCCCAGAGTTGACGTCCCCTCCACCCCGGAGAAGGGAGAGCGGGGAGCTAGTTACTCAATTTTAATTGCTAATATATCGGCCCAGAAGTGCTTAAACATATGGTCAGTAAGCTAACATTGAATACAAGTAGAACTATAAAATGATTCAATTATATAACTTAAACGCCCTCTGGAGGAGATATAAATCCATGATGAACATCACTAATTATGAGATATTATAAAAGGCATTAAACTCAGCCAAAAAGGAAATTAGATCAGCCAAAAGAAACTACGAAAACCACATGCTCAAAACATAAAGAAAGTTCCTAAGTCGTTCTATGCCTATAAGAAGAAAAACTAAACAAAAGACTCGGTCGACCTTGGTAAGATAACTCTAACCAAATTGAATTGGACGATAAAAGTGCAGCAGCACTGAATGAATACTTAACATCAGTGTTACACTAGAAAGTTTATGTGGCATCCCATTACCCACACAAATATTTGAAGAAGGTGAAGAGAACGAATTAAGTGATATACCCATAACGTGCAACATTACCAGGAAGAGCACTGACAAACTATAAGACTCAAACACCCCAGGTGGGGGGAAGGGAAGGGAACTATCAGGAGAGTGCTAAGCAATTACGACTATATAGCACTGGGAAGGGATGAGGCTAAGGATTTCGGATGGGTCGTAGGGGATGTGGGGGGGGCGATGAACGGTGCCCAACTACTTGGACGGTCGGGGATTGATCGCCGACCTGCATGAAGCGAGACCGTGGCTCTACCGTCCACCCAAAGTGGTTGGTATCCCAGTTGTGGTCAGAATTATATTCTAAACCGTAAAGGAACTGGCAGAGGAACTATACCTACCATTGGAACTCATTCCAGAAAATCTCTGGACCACGGGATAGTTCCCCTAGATTGGAAATATGCCAATGTCACCCCTTCAAGTTCAAGTACATTTATTGAGACAATATGATACATCTCAAAAGGATAGAATAGCTAGGGCTATTTCTACCCTCCACTGTCACCCCTATTTCCAAAATAGACAGAAATCTCAGTAGAAAGCTACCGTCCGATTAGCTTGACATCACACATCTGCAAGCTCATGGGAGAGTCCTAAGGGAGAGAATCATCCACCATCTCACAGTGAACAATTTTATAATATCAACTCAACTTTGGTATGTTAAAATAGATCACATTTTTGGAAACGGTAAGGAGCTACTCAGACAAAGGACTTCCAGCAGATGTAGTATATATGCACTGTGATAATGCTTTCGATAAAAGGTACCACATGAAAGACAAGCAGGAAATTACAGGCACATGGAATAAATAGTATTCCATTTATTAAATTAATTGTAAATAATTCAAATAAAATATAACAAGAATAAATAAAACAATGGTTAAAACAAAGAAACAGAAGGTTGTGCTAAATGGGAAGGAATCTGACTGGAGAAATGTGGTGAGTAGGGTACCACATAGATCCATTTTCGACCCAATTGTTTTTATAGTATATACTAGCTGTACCCAGCCACGCGTTGCTGTGACTTAGCAACGCATGCGCGTTCCAGAGCCACAGCAACCTTCCCCTGTTCCCCCATCCTACTCACCATTCCATCATCTCCGGTCCCCCTCGTCCTCCCTACATTTCCCTCACTTCCCCGTCCCCCTCGTCCTCCCCATCATCCCCCCCACACCCCCGTCCCTTCGTCCTCCCCACCATTCCCCCCCCCTTCACCATCTCCCATTTCCCTGTCCCCTTGTCAGCCCCACCATTCTTCACTCCTCCGTCCCCTCCTATCCACCATCCCCCACTTCCCCGTTCCTTCATCCTCCCCACATCATCATTTTGCAGATGACACAAAAATTTATGGTGAAGTGGGAAGTGAAAATGATATCGAGGACTTAGGAAGAAATCCACATAACTCCACAAATGGTCAGAAGACTGGCAAATGCTTTTTAATGTAACAAATGCAAGACCTTACATGGGGGATATAACAACCCACGTCACAACAACCAAATGATTAACATTACCTTGCGGCATATTACTGAACATAATGAAGGAACTTGGAGTCAAAATCCATCACTCTGCAAACACACAGTGTAACGGTCCCTATTGTTACCTCATTACTAAGTGGTTACATCTTGTTATACAGTTTTTATGGCGGTTTAGTTGTTTCAACTTGCTAGATAATTGTCACAATTTGTTAGAAGGTGTTACAACATGTTAGAAGGTGTTACAACATGTAGAAGGTGTTACAACTTGTTAGAAGGTTTTACAACATGTTAGAAGGTGTTACAAAATGTTAGAAGGAGTTACAACTTGTTAGAAGGTGTTATAACATGTTAAAAAGAGTTACAACATGTTAGAAAGTGTTAGATCTTGTTAGAAGGAGTTACAACTTGTTAGAAGGAGTTACAACTTGTTAGAAGGAGTTACAACTTGTTACAAGGTGTTACAACATGTTAGAAGGAGTTCCAACTTGTTAGAAGGTGGTACAGAGCGTTAGAAGGTGTTACAACTTGTTATAAGGTGTTAAAACTTGCTAGAAGATGTTACAACTTGTTAGAAGGTGTTACAACATGATATAAAGTGTTACAACATGTTAGAAGGAGTTACAACTTGTTAGAAGGTGTTACAACATATTAGAAGGAGTTACAACTTGTTTGAAGGTGGTACAAAGTGTTAGGTGTTACAACTTGTTAGAACGTGTTACAACTTGTTAGAAAATGTTGCAACTTGTTAGAAGGTGTTAGAAAGTGTTACAATGTGGTAGAAAGTGATACAATATGTTAGAAGATGTTACAACGTGTTAGAAGGTGTTCCAGCTTGTTAGAAGGTGTTGTAACTTGTTAGAAGTGTTACAACTTGTTAGAAACTGTTGCAACTTGTTAGAAGGTGTTACAACATTTTAGAAGGTGTTACAACATGTTAGAAGGTGTTACAACGTGTTAGAAGGTGTTACAACTTGTTAGAAGGTGTTACAGCTTGTTAGACAGTTGTCACAACATGTTAGAAGGTGTTACAACATGTTAGATAGTTGTTAGTTGTTACAACATGTTAGAAGCTGTTACAACATGTGAGACAGTTGTTACAACATGTTAGGAAGTGTTACAACATGTTAGAAGGTGTTACAACGTATTAGAAGGTGATACGACTTGTTAGAACGTTGCAGCATCGACGTAGTTTTTTTTTTGTCTTTCGGGATATAAACCCAAGGAATCGCCTACCTCGCTGAAGCTGTATACAACAAAACTGTTTAATTTTAAAATCCACCATTAAAATAAATCATCAGGACAAATGTGGGCCCACTGATAAGCCACTGGCTTTCTATACTCATCAGGAGTACTAGAGTGTTAGTTACCCCCCAGGTAATTTCAGGTACACGACTTGTGCTCGACAGAGTATAATCCAAGATAATTAATAGGAGCTAGTGTGGCAGCGCATAGACTGTAGACTCCCTTTTGAACTCCTGCTAAGGTTTCACCCTTGCATCACTCACCCAACGCCAGTCTGCACACTGCCAGTAGTGTAAATTAGGACTACGACCGTCCACGCCATCTGAGCAGATGAGTCAGTTGTGGCCACCTGCCCAGGTAAGGGACCTGGTCATAGTCCTAAGGGGTATGGGAGGACCCCCCCACGTGCCTGTGCATAGTCTTCTGGAAGGATTTGCTGTTATCAATGATGATAGGGGGATTTGAGGATAGGGGGAGTATGTGTAGCAGGTGTGCAGCAGGTGTGTAGCTCATTCTCTGCCTTACCAACTCTACTTCATCATTCAACTTTGCCTTCCTTCTTCTTGGCTTGTGTGTTTACTCTCCAATATGCAGTAATTTAAATTCCCCCATCACAAAATTTATTAAGTTTAACTTTTACCAGACAGTATCTTTCATCATTCCTTTACTAAAATTATTCCTCACAGGTGAAAATAGACAAGTTTAGCTTCATTCAACAGTTTCTTAACTGCATTATGCTTCATTCGACTTTCAAAATACTCAAGTACATCATCGTTACTTTATTTCTAAGCCCTTGTGTTAAATAAACAGTCTTTGTCTAGCCTATCAATATCTTTGGGAAACTTGCATGGGGTGATCACATCTACTGAGTTTTATTCAAGTTTTATGAGATATAAATCTCACCATCCTGTTATGAACTATAGGAGGGAATCATGTTCCATAAAAATACTATAGGTGGCTTGAAAGATACCATCACCCAAGATTTTGTAATGAAATTTGAAAACGTCATGCACGCCTTTATACCTTGGACCCATAAAGAAACTGGAAAACTTTGAAAGACGTCAGATATATAAGCAGAGATAATCGACTTTCGCAATAATCTAGTTATTGTTATTGATATAACAATAATTAGATTAAGGTTGTGTCACATCGTACAGTCAGCACACATCACTAAATACAGAATAGTCAACATTAAACTCTGCATCCACTCTCATGTGGTTGAAACAATCAAACACTACAATCATTCCTTGTAACGTAATGTAACATGACGTAACGAGGTAATCATCTCCCTGCTGTCCAAAATATCATTTTTAAAATATAAATGTTTTAGTCCTTGTAACACAATATAACGTAACAGGGAAATCATCTTTCTGCTGCCCAAAATATCATTTTGATATGTAAAAGTATGATTTAGTCCATCTCCATTACATCTCCCACCAAATAAATATTCTTTATTTATTTCTAACTCTAGAGGCTACATGCAGAACTCTAGAGGGCGACAGAACTCCTTTGGTTAATGTGTGTGGTTTTAAAAAACATGAGTCTGAGTGATGGGTTGGGGTGATGGACAGCTGTTACCCCATCAGACATGAGCGTGTGACTGTCACCCGACCCCTCCCTCCCTTTTTTCCCACGCCTCCCTAACCTAACCTTTCCACATAGTCAACCCGGTCTCCTAGGTCCTGTGTTGCCAAGTGCTGCTTGCATGCTTGACTCTAGCCCTCCCTATGCTTAAACCTCACTAAGCATGCTCACCTGTATAACTCTACGACCCCATTACACACACTTTCATTTTACTCTTTAACATACATACACCTGCACACATGCTACACACCTGCTACACATACTCTCCCTATCCTCACATCCCCCTTTCAGCACTGGCAACTGCAAATCTTCCCAGGTGACTACGCATGAGCGCGAGGCGGTCCTCCCAAACCTCTTAGGACTATGAACGGGTCCCTTACCTGGACAGGTGGCCACAGCTGGCTCATCTCAGATGGCGCGGACAGTCATAGTCCTAATTTACGCTACTGGCAGTGTGTAGACTAGCGTTGGGTGGGTGATGCTAGGGTGAACACTTAGGAAGAGCTCAATAGAAGCTAGTGTAGCATGGTGTAGACTGGCATTGGGAGGGTGATGCTAGGGGGGAATCCTTAAGAGGAGTTCATACTCTCCTACCACCAAATACCTTTTTGATAGGCAATTTAATAAACATTTTCCACAATTCAGACATGTGACTCAGTAATAGTGACACAAATATCTGACTCAGTGTGAGTGACCGATTATGCATGCTTTAGCACGAGTAATGCAGTATTAATAAATCAATGGGAGTTGCTCAGTAAGAATGACTAAATTGAAGTGATTCAAATTGAGTTACTCAGATTGAGTGATTCTATGAGGGTGACTCAGTATGAGCAAATATGTTGCAGTGACTTTGCATGATTCAGTATCAATGAATCAGTGTAAGTGACTTATTATAAGTGATTCAATAAAAGTGACTATATTACTGAGTCAATGAGACTCCGTATGAGTGCCTCAGGATGACTCAAAATTTTTTTTTTTTCATTTTGCCCCGAGGGGCGAGTTTATTGGGCAGCGCCACTCATCTTGTGAGTGGACACACCGCCATAGCAGCATGTACAGCATTCCCAATAGGAAGAAAACCCGCTGGGTTGTTCATCCTACCACTTGTGCCCAGAGACAGCTGGGACTTGCTTAACCGTCTCAAGTGAACAGCTTCTCAAACAAGATTAACATTAATCTTCGTCAACCCTTAAAATCTTGTTATCTTGTAGGTGCAAATTGGGGGAATCTTTTACTAACACTATCTACATATGACAAATAGTATTTTCCTAATTCAATCAAGGTGGGGTTTAATGTTCTACACATATTTGTAATGTCTCTCAGATGTTCACATTCTCTCAGGTAGTGGTCAAGACGGTCTCCGTCACTCTCACCACAGATTCTGCAACTCAGCTGCTCAACTGTTGTTTCCATTCCAAATCTCCTTGGATATTTGTATCCAAGACGAATTCTCGCTATTATTAATTCTCTCCTGCGGCCACCTCCTCTTCGTTCATAATGATTGGTATTGCCAGCTGCAACTATGATGTATCAGCATACAGATTCACTGATTTGTTATTCTACTCTCCTTTCCTCAGTAACTTGTTGCGGTGATGTTGCCTGATAATGCCTCTAATTTGTACAAGAGTCTTGGGTGTGTAGTATTCAATATGGTCTCCTTCAGCGCCTTCAGCAGCCAGCACATCTACACGTTCTTTTCCACAGATTCCAACATGGGAGGGGATCCACAGAAATTTGACAAATCTTCCCTGATTTGTTAGTTCTCTCACAGCTCATTTGATTTCAGCGACTATCGCAAGATTTTTTGCCCGATTTTTGCAAAGGTTTTAAATCTCGGGTAGAAAATCTTGCGATACTTGCTGAAATCCAGAGAGCTGAGAGAGTTTCTCACAATAAATCAAGAGAGCTGAGTCACTCAAAGCAAGTGAAACAGTTTTCGTGATTCAGCATGTCATACAAAATGGTGTGCGGGGCCTGGACTCAACCAGGAGGACTTTATCCGTGATGTGGGCTTAGTCTCCACAGTAATGATTAACATGCTTGGTTCTGGAGAGTTTTATGTAGCTGCTGGACATCTCCCACATTATGTTGGTGATGTCCAGGCCTTTACTTGGTGAATTGTTGAGGTGTTTTATGAGTTGTGATCTCTCCCACAGGGAGGGACGGCCGGTGTCTGCCTGGTGTGACATGACTACTGACGGAGGTGAGTAATCTCTCCCACAGGGAGGGACGGCCAGTGTCTGCCTGGTGTGACATGACTACTGACGGAGGTGAGTAATCTCTCCCACAGGGAGGGACGGCTGGTGTCTGCCTGGTGTGACATGAGTACTGACGGAGGTGAGTACTCTCTCCCACAGGGAGGGACGGCCAGTGTCTGCCTGGTGTGACATGACTACTGACGGAGGTGAGTAATCTCTCCCACAGGGAGGGACGGCTGCTGTCTGCCTGGTGTGACATGACTACTGACGGAGGTGAGTAATCTCTCCCACAGGGAGGGACGGCCAGTGTCTGCCTGGTGTGACATGACTACTGACGGAGGTGAGTAATCTCTCCCACAGGGAGGGACGGCTGGTGTCTGCCTGGTGTGACATGACTACTGACGGAGGTGAGTAATCTCCCCACAGTGAGGGACGGCCAGTGTCTGCCTGGTGTGACATGACTACTGACGGAGGTGAGTAATCTCTCCCACAGTGAGGGACGGCTGGTGTCTGCCTGGTATGACATGACTACTGACGGAGGTCAGCTGTCTCTCCTGCTGCAGTCGTAATGGAGGTATTATTAGTTGTAGTGATGGTCACAGTTACCACTTTAGGGAAGTTTTTGTGGGAAAAACTTCCTACCAGTAAGTCAAATCAACTGACCACAACATGGAACTAATAAATTATTATAACTATGCTGGTTGAACAACTTTGTCCGGTTTTAGATAATCATTACCGTGTAGAGTGTAATATGTTCTGTGTCCGGCAACCATTACCATCCAGAGTGCAATACGTTCTGTATCCGGCAACCATTACCATCCAGAGTGCAATATGTTCTGTATCCGGCAAGCATTACCATCCAGAGTGCAATATGTTCTGTATCCGGCAACCATTACCATCCAGAGTGCAATATGTTCTGTATCCGGCAACTATTATTATACAGAGTGCAATATGTTCTGTATCCGGCAACCATTACCATCCAAAGTGCAGTATGTTCTGTATCCGGCAACCATTACCATCCAGAGTGCAATATGTTCTGTATCCGGCAACCATTACCATCCAGAGTGCAATATGTTCTGTGTCCGGCAACCATTACCATCCAGAGTGCAGTATGTTCTGTATCCGGCAAGCATTACCATCCAGAGTGCAATATGTTCTGTATCCGGCAACCATTATCATCCAGAGTGCAATATGTTCTGTATCCGGCAACCATAACCATCCAGAGTGCAATATGTTCTGTATCCCGCAACCATTATCATCCAGAGTGCAATATGTTCTGTATCCGGCAACCATAACCATCCAGAGTGCAATATGTTCTGTATCCGGCAACCATTATCATCCAGAGTGCAATATGTTCTGTATCCGGCAACCATTACCATCCACAGTGCAATATGTTCTGTATCCGGCAACCATTACCATCCAGAGTGCAATATGTTCTGTATCCGGCAACCATTACCATCCAGAGTGCAATATGTTCTGTATCCGGCAACTATTACCATTCAGAGTGCAATATGTTCTGCATAAGAACATATGAATGGTTGTCGAGGACACTTGGTGTCAATTGCCGACTAGACAAATATTGCAAATCAAATGCATTATCTTTCATAGATAACTGGGAACACTTCTAGGGAAGAAATGACATGTATGCTCAGGATGGGGTGCGGAAGTTTTTTTTTTTCTTGTATCGTGATATTCTTGTACTATATCCGTCAACTTTAAACTGACTCGTGATGGATCTCCTGAGGAAGGACTTGCTTAGCTAACATGCTAAGTGTAGTAAGCAGTTAATTCCCTACGTTAGAGACCATAGAACAATTGACTAGGCGCAAGCAAACGCCGAGACCTCACAATTTCCATTCTTGCGAAATTCCAAGTATGGAATTTCCCTCACTTTGGCCGTCGACCTTCGAAAATCGCCGGAGCGAATCTAACACGTAGGTCACTGGTTCTCACAATGTATTATTTGTTGTGTGGTGCTATGAATTCAGCCCAAATCTCATGAAGCAGTCTCAAATGAATAGCAATAATTATTTCAGGCAACATAGCAGAACATAATGTAAATCAGTAAAATGTGTGGAGTGTAACGAAAAGACAGTGTTCAACATAACAACACCGTTTATTCAACAAAACTAACTACTACAACAATGAATAATATCAATGATGTTAGTTAAAAGCCTTCCTGTGACATTTACGAAAGCTAGACACCAGCCACGAGTATGACTACAGGTTCCTTCCTGCAATCGTGTTGTGCTACATAAATTAACTAATTTGAACATACTGAGTGATCACAGAGAAATCAATCAATGCTCTCTGCTACTCTGCGTTGCCTCCCTCAATCTTTACAGTTAAACGGCTACTACTCGCTCTAACTACTTCCACGAATGTGCTATAACGGCCATTGTAACATATTTGGAATGTATATGACCTATGCTCTCCAACGAGCCTAATCACGGGATGTTTCGAGTAAGGGTTACCAAATCCTGTCCGAGTGCACGGCTATTCACGTGCCCTGTGCACAGCGAGCTTCACGTGCCCACACACTAGTAGGAGGTTTAGCTGGTGTAAACTCATTCTCTGACTAATGGTTCATCAATCAAAGGCTGGGGTTGTTACTGTTGCGAACTCGCTGGAACCTGTGGTTGGAGGGGTTTGTCTGGGTTTAAACTGTTAGTAGATATTGGTATGGGAATTTACATGGAGAAATGAGGTAATGAAAGTATGTGTTTGGGGGGGGGGAACAAATTGGCAAAACGATCACTGAAAAAGAAGGGCCTCAAAATAACGATACACTCAGGGTATATTACACGAACAGTAGGAGTCTGAGAAACAAAATAAACAATTTAAATGCTCTTGTCTGCACAGAAAAAATAGATATTATTGCACTTATAGAAACATGGATGAATGTAGAAAATAGAGATCTATTAGCTAAATAACAAATAAACGGATTTAAACGTTTTCACACAGATAGATATATTAGACGAGGAGGGAGATTAGCCATATATGTTAGGGAAAAATTGAAATGTAGACCCAAAGAAGGAATCAAAACTGAGTCACACACAGAAACTATCTGCCTAGAATTAAAGGAAAAAGATAAAAATCTTATGATAGGATTTAAATACAGGCCACCAAACTTAGACAGAATGGAAGCAAAGCAACTATGGCATGAAATATCTAGAGCAACTATGTCAAACAATACACGTGCCATGGGTGACTTTAATTTTAGTGGAATAAACTGGATTAACAGAACAGGGAATAATGAAGCAGAAGATTTTCTAGAATTAATTGACGATTGCTTTCATAAGCAACACATTAAGGAACCAACATGGGAAATAATATTTTAGACTTAGTGTTAACTAACAGGGAAACACAAATTAATGATATCGAAATAGGGAGGAGTGGGGAGGAGCAGGCAGGCAGGAAGGTCCAGGAAGGCATGCAGGCCCAGGAGAGTAAGGTAGGCCTAGGAGGCTGCCGAGGAGGAGGTAGGCTGTGGACGACTTTGTAGTCGTCCACAGTGTCGACGACTACAGTGTGTGTAGTGTGTAGGCTGTGTTTCTTTGAACAGCGATCACAAAGAAATCAAATTTAGTATAAAATGGAATAGATTTGTAGGGGAAAATTTTGTTATAGGTGCCAGATTTTCGAAAAGCTGATTTTAATGGTCTAAGAAATTTTTGGGTGAAATAGATTTGGAACGTCCTGGGCATTGGGGGTGGGCCGGTCTTGGAGTGAAACGTGTACCTAGGAATGGGTGATGTAAAAAGGAGTTTTGTTGTGGATTCAAAATATAACTTATTATAAAATATTCTAAGCAAAGCACAGAAACTTAGTATACCATACAAATTGATTAGATCGAATAATAATGACCCGAAATGAATAACAAAGTATCTAAAGAACCTTATAGGTGGAAAGATAGCATGGTACAAAAGTTTTATGAATAGGGAAGTCAGTTTAGATCAGCAATTCGTACAACTGGTTAGAAATATTAAGAAAGAGATAAGGAGGGCAAAAAACTATGATGTTCACATAGCAGGGTTAAGCAAACACAAATCCTAAAAAAATTTTTTAGTTATTTCAAACAAATATTACAGAAAGGATAGGTCTATTAAAACCCGAGAAGGGTCAGATAACTGATAATGACGCAGATATGAGTAGTATTTTTAATAAATATTTTATCTCTGTATTTACTAAAGAGGAACT